>NC_057810.1:288472924-288626972 GCF_018294505.1 Triticum aestivum | reverse complement strand
TATTTTTGAGAAAAAAGAAAGAAGAGAAAATAAAGATATGGAGCCTCATGGCTCGTTATTGCTTACCGGAGGCGAGTGCTGTACAAAGTGTCATATAATACATGCATAAAAGAAAAAGGCATGAAATTTGACAACATGTGCTGAGCACATAAACAATATGCACGGGATCTGCGCCCGGCTTTGTACAAAGGGTTACATGCAACAACGGCAAGGCTTGTTCCGGCAACCGTGCCTTATGGGTAAAACTTACGAAGATGCTCTATGTTCCAAGAGTTGCTCACCGAAAAGCCATCTTCGGTCTCAAGGCGGACAGCGCCAGGCCTAGTGACTCGTTTCACCCGATAAGGGCCTTCCCACTTCGGCGTCAACTTGTTGGAATTCTTGGCGGATTGAACGCGCCGAAGAACAAGGTCGCCTTCCTCGAAGCTTCTGGCATTAACTTTGCGGCTGTGGTAGCGGCGCAAAGCTTGCTGGTAGCGAGCAGCTCATACAGCAGCCTGAAGACGATCTTCCTCGAGGAGCAGCGCGTCATCTTGCCGCAGCTGCTCTTGCTCAAGCTCATCATAAGCGAGCACTCGAGGCGATCCGTATGCGAGTTCTGTGGGGAGAACTGCTTCTGCTCCATATACTAGAGCAAAAGGTGTCTGGCCAGTGGCTCAATTTGGCGTCGTTCTGATCGACCAAAGAACCACCGGCAGCTCCTCGATCCAATTTCTTCCGCACTTGTGCAGCCTGTCGAAAGTTCTGGTCTTGAGCCCGCGCAGCACTTCAGCGTTTGCCCTCTCCGCTTGACCGTTGCTTCTCGGGTGAGAAACAGAAGCGAAGCAGATCTTGGCGCCAAGATCTTGGACGTACTGCATGAAGGTGCGGCTCGTGAATTGTGTGCCATTGTCGGTGATGATCCTGTTAGGGACTCCGAAACGGCAAACAATTGACCTGAAGAACTTGACTGCTGACTGTGCTGTCACCTTCCTCACTGCTTCCACTTCAGGCCACTTTGTGAACTTGTCGATTGCAACGTACAAGTACTCAAAGCCCCCGACAGCTCGGGGAAAGGGGCCGAGGATGTCGAGCCCCCAGACCGAAAATGGCCAGGATAAAGGGATTGTTTGGAGAGCTTGAGCTGGTTGATGTATCTGCTTGGAGTGGAACTGGCACACTTCACACTTGGTTACTTGTGCAGTTGCATCCTGGAGGGCTGTCGGCCAAAAGAAACCTTGCCGGAAAGCTTTGCCGGCAAGTGCTCTTGCGCCAATGTGGTGACCACATATGCCTCCATGTATCTCCGCCAACAGCTTCTGTCCACCTTCCCGGGAAATGCACTTCAATTTCACTCCGTTGAATCTTCTTCTGTACAGTATGTCATCGACAAACTGGTACATACTTGATTGCCGGACTACTCTCTCCGCTTCTTCTTGTTCTTCGGGAAGTTCTCCTGTCTGAAGGAAATGGACGATCTGCTGTGCCCATGTCGGAGCTTGTGGCTCAACGACAAGGACTAAAGGCGCAAATGCTGCTGCGGGAACATCTGCTTCCACGGCAAGAATCTGTGATTTAGCCGGAGCGTGATGCTCCCCGGCAAGCGTGTCGGGACACAGGTTGTCCGGAGCATCTGCTTCAACGAAACAAGCCCTAGGGCTTGTTGGAGCAGACCGCCCCTCAGCACTGTCGGTGTTGATCTTGGGGACCTTCTTGACGGCGGCTTCGGGGAGCTCTGCCGGAAAGTAGTCGCCAGTAACCAACTTCCTCTTGTTGCTTTGTCCAGTTGATGGTGTTACAGAAGGTTGAGTTAACTTGAGCACAAAAATCCTTGGTTCCACAGGTAACTTGAGTGCGGCGCACTTTGATAGGCCGTCTGCAATGTCATTTTGAGCTCTTGGAACATGTTCCATTTGCAGGCCGTCAAAATGCTCTTCCAACTTCCTCACTTCATCAATGTAGGCTTCCATCAATGGACTCTGATAATCTTTGTTTACTTGACGGACGACAAGCTGTGAGTCACCCCGGACAATAAGCTTCTTGATCCCAAGGTCTGCCGCGATCCTGAGTCCTGCAAGCAAGCCTTCATACTCCGCAGTATTGTGTGTTGCTTGCTCCTTGGGAAAGTGCATCTAGACCACGTACTTGAGGTGCTCTCCGGTGGGCGCGACGAGTAGTACGCCCGCACCGGCGCCTTGCAGCGAGAAGGCACCATCAAAGTACATGATCCATTCTTTGTTCACATCCTTGACGGGGATGCTCCTCTCCGGAGTTTCTTCATCAGGTGTTGGCGTCCATTCTGCTATGAATTCTGCCAATGCTCGGCTCTGGATAGTCGAAGTGCTCTCAAACTTGAGGCCAAAGCTTGACAATTCCAGTGCCCACTCGACAATCCTGCCTGTTGCTTCTGGATTCTGCAATATCCTCTTCAACGGAAAGCGAGTGACAACTGTGATTTCGTGTGCTTGAAAGTAATGGCGCAGCTTCCTCGAGGCCATGAGAAGGCCGAAAAGCAATTTCTGCACACCCGAGTACCTTGATCTAGCCCCCTGCAGAAGGGAACTGACAAAGTAAACTGGGCGCTGCACTATCTTCTTCTGTTTCTCTTCTTGTGGCTGCGCAGATCCATCCTTGTCGGAACCAGAACTTGTCGGAAAAGCCCCCTGCTTGTCGCTGGACTGGCTTGCCGTGGTCGCTGGCTCATCATCCGCCTCCCTTTCTGCCACTAATGCAACACTAACCACTTGATTGGTTGCCGCCAGATATAGCAGCAACTTCTCTTGTGGCTTAGGTGCGACAAGTATCGGAGTGGAGGATAGGTATCTCTTCAAGTCTTGCAGTGCAGCCTCCGCTTCTGGAGTCCATTTCATTGGACCTGCCTTTTTCAAAATTTTGAAAAATGGCACGGCGCGCTCAGCAGACTTAGAGATGAACCTACTGAGAGCAGCAACACAGCCGGTAAGTCTTCGCACATCCTTGACGCGCTTCGGTGCTTCGATCTGTTCAATGGCTTTGATCTTGTCGGGATTGGCTTCGATCCCCCGCTGAGACACAAAGAATCCGAGAAGCTTGCCGGAAGGAACTCCAAACACGCACTTCTCGGGATTCAACTTGAGATTGATCTTGCGCAGATTTGCAAAAGTCTCGTCCAGATCTTGGATCAAAGTTTCTTTGTCCTTGCTCTTGACCACTATGTCATCCATGTAAGCTTCTACATTTCTGTGCAGCTGTGGCTCAAAAGCATGACTCACTACTCTTGCAAATGTTGAACCAGCATTCTTTAGTCCGAAAGGCATCCGTACAAAGCAGTACATGCCACATGGAGTAATGAATGCGGTTTTCTCTTCATCCTCTTCTGCCATGAAGATCTGATGGTATCCTGAGTATGCATCAAGGAATGAGAGCAGATCACATCCTGCCGTGGAGTCGACAATCTGGTCAATGCGCGGCAAGGGAAATGGATCCTTGGGACAAGCTTTATTAACATCAGTGAAGTCAATACAAAGCCTCCACTTCCCGTTCACTTTGCGCACGACTACTGGATTGGCTAACCATGTTGGATGGAGTACTCCCCGAACCAGGCCTGCTGCTTCCAACTTCTTGATCTCCTCTGCAATGAACTCTTGGTGTTCTACTGCTTGGTTTTCGACCCTCTGCTTGACGGGCCACGCGTGAGAGAAGACGGCAAGGCGGTGCTCAATTACTTTCCTGGGAACACCGGGGATGTCAGATGGTTGCCATGCAAACATATCGACATTCGCCCGCAGGAAAGCAACGAGCGCGCTTTCCTATTTAGGGTCAAGCGTGGCACTAATGGTGAAGGTACCACCAGTGCCGTCCTCCTTGGCGGCCACTTTCTTGGTCTCTGGTGAAGCTGTCTTCACCTTCTTGCACTTGCCGGTGGAGCTCGATGGTGCGTCCTCGATGGTAGCGCGGCACTCCGAGGAGGTGCACTTGCCGGAGCGGGCATCAGAGCTACTCTTGCCGGACTTGGTCTTCTTCTTCCCCCCGGGAGCTTCGGCGGCAAGTGGTTTGTGTTCTGCTGCGGCTGCTGCTTCCCGGTAGATTTTGTCGGTACAGATAAGTGCATCTTTCTTGTCGCCATGGACAGAAATGACACTTATCGGACCGGGCATCTTGAGCATGTTGTAGGCGTAATGAGAGGCTGCCATGAACTTGGCAAGCGCTGGACGGCCAAGTATCCCATTGTAGGGCAATGGAAAATCAGCAATGTCGAATGTGACTCTCTCTGTCCTGAAGTTCAGCTCGCTGCCAAACGTTACTGGCAGTGTGATCTTCCCCTTCGGCTTGCTCCTTCCCGGGTTGATTCCTTGAAAGGTGCTGGTCTCTTCGAGCTCGTTGTCGGGGATCTGGAGCTTCTTGAGCACCACGGAAGAGATTAGATTCAGGCCGGCCCCGCCGTCAACCAGCATCTTCGTGACCTTGAGGTTGCGGATTGTTGGCGAAACCAACATCGGCAAGCACCCGACTGCAGTTATGCGATCAGGGTGATCCTCAACGTCGAAGATGATGGGCGTGCTGGACCACTTCAGGGGCTTGTGCGACTCAACGGACGGTTCTGCTGCGTTCACTTCCCGCACCCACTGTTTGAGTTGGCGGTGCGAGGTGTGCAGAGAAGCACCGTCGTCTACGCACAAAACCTCTGTTGCCTTCTGAAACTCCTGCTTGTCGGCCTCATCTTCCTCCATCTCATCATCTTCATCTTCGTCTTCGTCTTTGTCGCGGCCGCGGGGAGGCCTATCTCCTTGCCGCTGCTTGGCCTTGCCGCGGCGCCCTCCCCGGGCGGGACGCTTCTTGCCGGATCCTCCGCCACCTTCCTGGGCCTTCTCCTTGTCGCGGCACTCGTATTCAGCCTTCTGTAGCTCAACAAGCTGCTCAACCTTCTTACAGGCCTGGAGATCATGGCCCTTGGTACGGTGGATCTTGCAGTACTGCTTGCCGGAGCCGTCCTGCTTGTCGGCGGCCACGACAGCCTCGCCGGAGTCACCAGCTTTGGCCTTCTCGGTGCCGCCTCCGTTGCCGGACTGCTCGACCACTAGCACATCCTTAACCTTCCTCTTTCTGTTATTCCGCCTCCGGTTCTTCTTTGCCGGGGCGGCGTCCTCACTGTCAGATCCTTCTGCTCCTGCGTTCTCTCCGGGAAGTTTCCTCCCCTCTTCGGCTCGTGCACACTTGTCGGCCAGAGCATATAGCTCGCTGACATCTCTAATTTTGCACATCGCCATCTCCTCCCTCATCCTGCGGTTACGCACGTTCTGATGGAACGCGCTGATAACCGCGGCAGGGTGGACATCTGGGATGTTGCGCTGTACCTGGCTTGATATCTGTATGTACTTGCGCAGGGGTTCTCCTTCCTTCTGGGCGAGCAGATGAAGATCGCTCTCCTGGCCATGGGGTTTGTGGCCGCCTGTGAAGGCGCCGACAAACTGATGACACAGGTCCCCCCACGAAGAGATGGAGTTGTCCGGCAAGTGCATGAGCCAAGATCTGACGTTGGGCTTAAGCACCAGTGGGAAGTAGTTGGCAAGGATCTTCTCGTCGCGCCCCCCGGTAGCCTGCACCGCGATGGTGTAGACGCTGAGGAACTCCGACGGATGTATCCTGCCATCGTACTTCTCGGGTACATCTGGCTTGAAGTTTTTGGTACTGGGCCACTGGACCTGCCGCAGCTGACGGGTGAACGCAGGGCAACCTACGGCGTACGGCAAGTCTCCTGGTTCCCCTGGCACATGCACATCAACAGTGGGCCCAGCGTGCTGGTCTGACTGACACCACGCTTCTCTTCAGCGCTCGATGCGAGTACGAGCGTCTTCGTGTCTTCGTTCTTGGAGAACTTGACGTTGATTGCGGCGAGCTTGCAGGTCCGACGACGCGGTGGAGTCGGTGTCGAGGTTGGCCCGGCGAGTCGGCGATCTTGGCCTTCGGGGCGGGGAGTGCACGGTGGTGGCACCCCCAGCGGTCTTGTCGGCGTCGGCTTGCGCCTGGGCGTCTTGCCGGGGCTTCGATGTGCTCGTTTGCCGGGGCTTGTCGCCGTTGGCGAAGCCGATGAGGCTCTGAATAGTGGCCTTCCAGTCGTCGATCTTGTCTAGCGCTGGGGGGTATTCTAGAAGCAGCTGGACTTGGGCCAGCGCTTCCTCTGGAGTCTTGGGTGGCGGCGGCGAGCGACGCGAGGTATGGGATATGCTCAAACTTCTAACATTGTTAGAAGGAGCAACATCTCGTCCAGGCGACCGTCCCGCGCTCGCGCCAGCATGTTGACGCGCATGTTGGCCTTGAGCATCCCGCGATCCACCAGCTTGGCCTTGTTCTAGCGCGAGTATGGTGCTAGGAGCACCGTGGCGTTGTCGATCCTTCACCTCCTGGGAGGGGTGCGGCGAATGTACAGACGCTGAAGCTTGCGGGGCCTTGTCCTTGGACCGGGTGACGATGTGAGTCCCCCCGCCGGTGCCCGCTCCTCCGCCGGCGTCCACCCCTCCGCCCATTTGCTCCGGTGGCGGTAGGATAGACGTAGACGGAGCGGCCACCTCCGAAGCCTTCTTCTTCAGTGGCATGTTGATGAAGACGTTGATGTAGCGCGCACGAACGCCGGATCAGGTTCGCACAACCTCGACGCCCCCGACCTGGCGCGCCAAAGATGTCGTGGGGAACGAGCACCTATGGGGCACGGCCCCTTTTCGGTCCGTCAAGGGAGCGGAGGGCGCACAAAGAGCAGATCGAGGCGAAGCACGCGAGGGATTTTACCCAGCTTCGGAGCTCTCCGGAGAGATAAAACTCCTACTGCTGCTTTGTGTTTCTATTTTGTTCTTACTTGAGTGTGTGGGTGCGTTGTAGTCCCGAATGAGTCGAACCCCTTCTACATGCGCATGGGCCTCCTTTTTATAGTTTAAAGGGTCACCGACAGGTGGAAGCGTAGAGAGAGGGGTAAAAAAGGTAAAAACGGGGGTTGGTACAACCGCTACCAACAGTGCCCCCTACCTAACTTTGACGGCAGGGGACAAGGGCATTTAATGCCCGTCCGGTCGCCCAAACAGTGCAAGAGAAGCGACCATTAGGGGCGCCACCGATCGCCACGATGGCCTTCTAGTCATCTTCACTTGTCACCTCGCACCGCTTGGCTGCACAGCTACCCGCCACGTGCACCAGGAGCGACCCTGCGGTGACACGTCGTCGGATGCGCTGGAGCGTGGGTGCAGAGTGGTAGCCTCGCCGCGGCAAGCGCCTTGCCGCGGTCGTTGTCTTGCCGCACCCGAGAGCTTGTTGCTCGTCGGGTCTTGCCGGGACACGCGGCGCGTCGCGGCAAGTTCTTCGTAGTGCCTTGGTTGGCCTTCCCGGCAAGCTCCTCTTGCCGGGGTCTTGTCCTTCCCGGCAAGCTCCTTTTGCCGGGGCCTTGTCTTCTTAGTTAAAATACTTTGTTCTTGAATGGCATCAATATGAGCTACGGAGGATCTTGGCGGACGCCCGGCAAGCCCCACCACTGGGTGCTGCAACTGCCCGTGCACAGGTTCGGGATACTAAGGTAGCCCTACTTTAGTACACCGACAAGCTCGATGGTGGGGAGAACACCGAGGAAGCCTTCACACAGGGTGGAGAAGGCGGCCAGAAGCACCACCGTGTTCGGAGTGAGGTGGTGCGGCTGGAGCCCGCGGAACTCCAAGAAGGAGCAGAAGAAGCCGCTCGCCGGCAGCCCCAGGCCACGCATGAGGTGCGAGCGGAATATGACCCGCTCGCCCTCCTCCGGCGCCGGCAATATCTCCCTCGCCAGCGCGGCATGGGCTCGCACTAGGTTTGCGCCGGGGAGACGGCGCGTCTTGCGAAGAAGCTCGATGTGGTCGTCGTCCACCTCGGAGCCGTCCCACACGCCGGAGCGCACGGCAGGGGGTGTGGCGGCGGAGGAAGAGCTCATCACTGCGGGCGCGGTGTGGTTCGGCACGGCGGCGGAAGGAGGAAGAAGAAGCAATATGAAGCGGGGGAGCAGGGAAGATGGGCACGCGTGCTTCACCGCCCCTCTCCCCCTGCCTACTTATAGCCTCGTGGGATGAGAAGCCGATGGGGCGGGCGTGGGATTAACTGCGCGCAGGACCCCACGCCCCCCTCGATTTACCCACGAAGTTACTGCGCGCAGTAACAACGTGGGAACCCCAACCGTCCGCACGGCCGCGAAGGATCCGTTCGCGTGCCGAGGCGCGGTAGTGGCGGGCCCCGCCTGACGGCCTGTACCGTCACGCGCGTGGGGGGCAGACTGTCCCTGCCATGTGGCACCCTGCAACGGGTCCGCAACGGGCGGCTGCGTAGAAGCGTATCAGACACACTGCCTGGACCCCGCCGTGACTTTCAAACTCTTTAAGGGGCAAGACGGACTTCTGCGAGTCCGGCTCCAGCTAGTCGGCCGAAAGGAAGACGGCGAGCAAGGCCCAAATTCCACCACCAGAAGAATGAAACTGTTGAGGCCCCATGACGTATCACCCTCGGAGCCTCACCAGCTTCGGGGACTACTATCGGAGTAATGGCCCATGGGTAGGCTAACCCGAGTCCCCGAACCTTTCAAAATATCAGGGCAGGCTATGCCCCTCGAGCCCCAAGACGACATGCCGCCTTCCGAGAGTCGGCGGCGACGCTGCCGACTGCCCCTCGCGGCCGAGTCCCAGGGACGACTCCAAGATAAGCCGACTCCTGGCCGACAACTTCCAGAGAAGCCGGCTGTAGCGAGTCGGCCCGTGACTCCAACCACCCCGAACCATCAAGATAATGGACAGGACGGGGAATGGCCACCATGCGGCCCATTCCCGCCCCATTTATCGAGGGCAGGCATGGCCACAGTGCGCCGTACCGACGGAGATCTCCCTCCGGTGCGGCACTGTTGCCATGCCAGCCCTGACATCAGCCCCTGGGGGCGGAGCCCTGTGCCCACGACGGCCTGTCTATACGACCCAGGGACGGTGGGTCCCACCAGTCGGCAGGAGTACAGAAGATGGCGAGAGCGCCACAAGACGGACCCGCTGGGAGTCAGCCCCCCGGAGTCGGCTGGCCCCTCCCACGGGCCCCACACGCCATTAAGCAGATATGATGGGGAAAGGCAACAGTGATTGCCCGTCAGGCGGCGGCACTGTTGCCACGACCCCATGACCAAGCCAGCGTCATTAGAAGCACGGCTACAGTAATCCGCAGCCGGCAAGACCCGCCCGTGGCGGACAAGGACTGTCAGGCAAGTCGGCGGGGCCCACCAATCGGCGGGCCCCAATAGTCGGCGGAGAAGACGATGGCCTGAGAGACAGATGGCTGGGACCCGCGCCCGGCCGGTTTTACCATTGTACCCCTGGGGGGTAGGCCTATATAAACCCCCCTAGGGCACCCATGCAAAGGGTTCGAATCCATTATCACTAGACCAGATCATATAGGAAGGAGGGAGCTAGCCTTGCTTTCTCCTACCTCCAGAAATAGCTCAAGGAGCAACCTTTTACTCACTTTGCCTTAGTGATCATGCGGAGACCCTGCAGAGCAACAGTAGGGGTGTTATCTCCTCGGAGAGCCCTGAAGCTGGGTAAGATCCGCCGGCGTGCATGTCTTCGCCTCATCCCGTTTCCAGGCACCGGCGACGTTCTACTCGCCCCCACCATGATAAGCCATCCCTTGGCATATGTCGCACCCAACCCCCGACATCATCCATGCCATGCCATTCATTGAGCTTTCCTGAAATAATAGTCTTGGAATAGCATTAGCTCAATGAGCTATATGTTGTTATGAATTACCAAAACCACCTAGGGATAGTTGCACTTTCAACATGTTCACACATGTAGTTGAAACAAAATCAACATAGCCTCCATGATATTTATGTTCATGGTGGATTATATCCTACTCATGCTTGCACTCAATGTCTATTAATTTTAATGCATGTTCATGACTGTTGTTGCTCTCTAGTTGGTTGCTTCCGAGTCTTTTTCTAGCCTTCACTTGTACTAAGCGGGAATACTGCTTGTGCATCCACTTCCATAAACCCCAAAGTTATTCCATATGAGTCCACCATACCTTCCTGTATGCGGTATCTACCTGTCGTACCAAGTAAATTTGTATGTGCCAAACTCTAAACATTCAAATGAAATTCTGTTTTGTATGCTCGAACAACTCATGTATCAACTAGGGTTGTCTATATCTTTCATGCTAGGTGGGTTATTCTCACGAGGAGTGGACTCCGCTCCTCACTCACGATAAAATGGCCGGTAACCGGGATGCCCAGTCCCATGCTCAAATAAAAAATAATTGCGAACAAAACTCCCCCAGGATTGTTGTTAGTTGGAGGCACCCGTTGTTTCGGGCAAGCCACGGATTGATGATTGTTGGTGGTGGGGGAGTATAAACTTTACCATTCTGTTTGGGAACCGCCTATAATGTGTGTAGCATGGAAGATATCGAGATCTCTTGGTTGTTATGTTGACAATGAAAGTATGCCACCCAAAATATTATTTATCTCTGTTTCAAAACTCGAGCTCTAGCACGTCTACAAATCCCTACTTCCCACTGCGAAGGGCTTATATATTTACTTTTATGTTGAGTCATCACCCTCTTATTAAAAAGCACCAGCTGGAGAGCACCGCTGTCATTTGTGTGCATTACTATTAGTTTACATTGGGTATGACTGTGACTGGATCTCTTTTACCATGCATTACAATGTCTAGTCAGTCCTTGATCTTCAAAGGTGTTCTGCATTTATGTTATGCGGTCTCAGAAAGGGCTAGCGAGATACCATCTTGTTATATCATATTATGATGTTTTGAGAAAGTGTTGTCATCCGAGATTTATTATTATCGCTCGCTAGTTGACTATGAAATTTATATGAGTAAACATGAGACCTAAATGTTATTGTGAATGTGGTTAGTTCATAATCTTTGCCGAAAACTTAAATGCCGGCTTTACATATTTGCAACAAGAAGAGCAAACAGAGTTTGTAAAAGTTTTTCTTTATCACTTTCAGTTTGTCAACTGAATTGCTTGAGGACAAGCAAAGGTTTAAGCTTGGGGGAGTTGATATGTCTCCATCGTATCTACTTTTCCAAACACTTTTGCCCTTGTTTTGGACTCTAACTTTCATGATTTGAATGGAACTAACCCGGACTGACGCTGTTTTCAGCAGAATTGCCATGGTGTTATTTTTTGTGCAGAAATAAAAGTTCTCGGAATGACCAGAAACTTCATGGAGAATATTTTTGGAATTAATAAAAAATACTAGTGAAAGAATCAAGACCAGGGGCCCACACTCTGTCCATGAGGGTGGGGGGCGTGCCCTACCCTCCTGGGGGCGCCCCCTGCCTTGTGGGCCCCCTGGAGCTCCACCGACATCAACTCCAACTCTATACATTCACATTCGGGGGAAAAATAGAGAGAAGGATTCATCACGTTTTACGATACGGAGCCGCCGCCAAGCCCTAATCTCTCTCGGGAGGGCTGATCTGGAGTCCGTTCAGGGCTCCGGAGAGGGGAATCCATCACCGTCGTCATCACCAACCTTGCTCCATCACCAATTTCATGATGCTCACCGCCGTGCGTGAGTAATTCCGTCGTAGGCTTGCTGGACGGTGATGGGTTGGATGAGATTTACCATGTAATCGAGTTAGTTTTGTTAGGGTTTGATCCCTAGTATCCACTATGTTCTGAGATTGATGTTGCTATGACTTTTCTATGCTTAATGCTTGTCACTAGGACCCGAGTGCCATGATCTCAGATCTGAACCTACTATGTTTTCATGAATATATGTGAGTTCTTGATCCTATCTTGCAAGTATATAGTCAGGATACTTACCGGTGATGACCGTAGTTTGAGGAGTTCATGTATTCACTAAGTGTTAATGCTTTGGTCCAGTACTCTATTAAAAGGAGGCCTTAATATCCCTTAGTTTCTAATAGGACCCTGCTGACACGGGAGGGTAAGACAAAAGATGTCATGCAAGTTCTTTTCCATAAGCACGTATGACTATATTCGGAATACATGCCTATGTTACATTGATGAACTGGAGCTAGTTCTGTGTCACCCTATGTTATAACTATTGCATGAGAAATTGCATCCGACATAATTATCCATCACTAATCTAATGCCTACGAGCTTTTCACATATTGCTCTTTGCTTAGTTACTTTACCGTTGCCACTGTTACGATTACTACAAAACTGCTACTGTTGCTTTTGCTACCGTTACCGTTACATCCATATTACTTTGCTACTAAATACTTTGCTGCAGATATTAAGTCTTTCAGGTGTGGTTGAATTGACAACTCAACTGCTAATACTTGAGAATATTATTTGGATCCCCTTGTGTCAAATCAATAAATTTGGGTTGAATACTCTACCCTCGAAAACTGTTGTGATCCCCTATACTTGTGGTTTATCACGGCAGGCTGGGAAGTGAGCACACGCCAAACAGAGCGCTCGGCGGCACCCAGAGTGCGGCGACAAGCAAGTTGGTAGCATGTACACGCGTGGTCACCGCGTGCACTTTGGCCTAGAGCCACGGATGGCCCTACTTTCATGTCTGGCGTGTAGTCCTTAGTGTTTAGGGTTGTGCGAAGGCTTTGAGTCGAGCTCAGGTGTTGTTAGCTGGAGTTTTACTTCGAGGTAAGTTTCTGGACAGCAACTTTGAGAGTTAACTATGGTTAAATTCCTAGGATTTGGGAGCTGTGCTTTGGGGGTTAGCAATCATCTAGGAAGGTAGTGATGCACAAGAAAATGCAGCAGCATTGGAGCAAGTAAAATGGTAGTTGCTGTAGAAACTACCATTTCTGTCCAGAACATAACATATTTTCTGTAGCTAAAATATTCCAAAGAGTGATGCAATATTTTTGCTCAGGGAGGTGCCTTAGGGTTAAAAGGATTTTTGTGAATTTTCTCAGACTTTTGTGGGCAAGAAAAACTGGGGTTGCTTTGGAGCACAAGTGGGTGGTTCGGGTTTTCGAGGAGAAAATGAATATTTTCCATTTAAGAAAAATATTCATAATATTATTTTGAGGTAGAGCAGTGAAGAAATGATGGCTAGAGAAGGAAATGATTCACTTGGGTGAAAGTCAAGGTGATGCCCGAGTGTTTAAGTCCAACTGAAGTGATTCAGAACTCCAAATTCAAACCAAAACCAAATAAAACTTAGAAAAGAAAAGAGGGCAAAAACCAGGCTGTCACACGAGCCTCGGGCTCCAACTTGGGCAAGGCACATAGTCCACTTTCTCCAAACCGGAGAACTCCCCAATGACCAACATGAGGCTGAAAGAGTAGCCCGGAGGGCCAGTATCTACCAGTTTGTCGATGACACTCTGTACAGAAGGAGGACCAACAATGTGAAATTGAAGTGCATCTACCGGGAAGAAGGAAAGGAACTGCTAGCTGAAATCCACACAGGCATGTGAGGCTCCCACATTAGATCAAGGGCATTAGTTGGGAAAGCATTCTGTCAAGGATTCTATGGACCAAAGCCCTTCAAGATGCGGTCGAGCTCGTCACGAAATGTGAAGCCTGCCAGTTCCATTCCAAGAATATCCACCTGCCTGCCCAAGCCCTTCAAACAATCCCTTTATCATGGCCATTTCCGGTATGGGGGCTCGATATCCTCGGTCCTTTCCCCCGAGAAATCGGGGGCTATGAATTCTTGTTCGTTGCCATCGAGAAGTTTACAAAGTGGCCGAAAGTGACCCCCCGTGAGAAAGGTGACTGCTTAATCACCTATCAAGTTCTTGAAAGAACTGGTGTACCATTTTGGAGTTCTGGCAAGGATCATCACCAGCAACGGCACCTAGTTCACGAGTCGCGCCTTCATGCAATATGTTCGCACCCTCCGAAGCAAGATCTCATTTGCCTCTGTGGCACACCCTAAAGGCAATGGACAAGCTGAAAGGGAGAACACTGAAGTGTTGCGGGGCCTCAAAATAAGAACCTTTGATATGCTGAAGAAGCATGGAAGGCGGTGGATCGATGAGTTGTCGGTAGTCCTCTGGTCCCTCAGAACGACACCAAATCGAGCTTTCGGGCAAACTCCCTTTTCCCTGGTCTATGGGGTAGAAGCAGTTATCCCCACGGAACTCATTTACGAGTCGCCTCGAGTGCTTTCCTACGATGAAGTAGCGCAACATCAGCACCAGCGTGCGATGCTGTGCTACTCGAGGAGAACCGTCTCTGGGCTGCTATGCATGCTGCACGCTATCAGCACGCCCTGCATTGCTATCATAGCCGTAGGGTTCACGACCGGAGTTTTGAGGAAAGTGACCTTATCCTTAGGCGCGTTTAGTCGTCCAAGGGTACAAACAAGTTAACGCCGAAGTGGGAACGCCCTTAATGGTTAGTACGAGTCACCAAACTTGGCCTAGTCTCTCTGGAGATCGGAGATGGCATTCAATTGCAAAACTCAAGGAATATTGAGCATCTTTGCAAGTTCTACCCATAAGCCGCGGCTGCCGGACAGGCCTTGCCGCAGTTGCATGTAACCCCTTGTATAAAGCCAGGGCGATGACCCTGTGCACCAGAGAAATAAATGAAGCGCTGAGGGGGCCCCCGACCAAGTTGCTTGCATGCATAAGCATTCCAAGAGCATCTGCATAAGCATTTCATGAGCATTTGCATATGCATATAGATAGGATTGCATCATGCATCCTTCTCATCTGCATAAAGTTATAGGTTCCTGCCGTGAACTTGGTTTCTACAAGAAGATGAGAAGATGGACCGATACTGCGATCCCTGGCAAGCCAAATAGATAAGTTCTACCTCTTGTCCATAAGTGTTCTGTAAGCTAAAACTTGTGCATGAGAAAGCCTTGCCACTCTTCAAAGCTTAGGTGCTCCCACCTTTGGCTAGAACATTGCCGCCTAGGTGGTCGTAGTAGCCTTTGCTGAGAAAAAGTTGGTGGGGGGCTGGCCTCTCTATTCTTTGCCCGGTAGACTCCGGTCCCCGGCAACAAAATAGAAAAAGGGTGTCGGCAGGATAGTCCGCTGGGGAAAACTTGTTTATTTAATAAAAGATGCATCCCACCTCTGCATGAACCTACACATGCACAAGTCCCCGCGCAAGGCTCATCTTTTTCATTAATATGCAGATCATACAAGTACAAGCCTTACAAAACACATATATGAACTAGAGAGATTACATTATTTGAATTAAAATTTGGCAAGTACCTATAAGTTTAAGATTGAAAAAAAGATAAGTGCCCCATAATCCCCTTTCTTGTCCCTCACCTCCCAGGCACGGTAGGTGAAGGCGAAGAGGGCAAAAGGAAATCCTGGGTGGGAGCCCAGACCAAGCCCATCGGACCCCAGGAAAGGCAGCCCGACGGAGGCGAGGGGACACCGATGAAGGTGACAATGAAGAGCATGGTGGGGGCAACCCAACGACCACCGCCACCAGGGCCAGCAAGGCACGACAAGAATAGCAGAGCTGTAGCCCGAGAGGAAGCCTGGAGGGATCCAGCTGGTAGGCTGCTGGAGGAGGTCAGGAGGCACCGCTCCTGCCTCTACATCCAACTCCCGACAAATCGCCCTACCGGGGAGGAGATGCAGATGATGGTGCTGCCACCTAATGAAGATGGTACGGGTGAAGTTCAACCAGAGTCAGAGTCATCACCCTCCTGCTAGCTACCGTCGTCATCGCCGCCACTACCCTCCCCATCGCTCTTGCTTGGGAGGAGCTTTAGTTGTCGGTAGAGCTCTCCACACAGCATCGTAAGTGAATTCCCGAGTGTCCAAAGATCTTGACGGAGAGCAGGCCGCTCTCCATTAATTTGAACCATAGAACATGCCCCTCTGGCAAGCTATGGGCACGAGCAAAGGTCTTCCAACCACGGCGGTGGTACATAACATGAGGAGCTGGGAAGTCGACGTCAACCAACATGTCGTCGTTCCCACAACCCCTCATGTGCAACCTCAGAGCGTGTGGCGGATAAGCCTCCATTTCCCGTGCGAATGGAGTGGGAAGATGGAGGTGACCGTAGAGAGGCTTGTACAACCTGATGACGAACAACCGTGGCTGATCTCCAACATGGCCTTCAATCGGAGGAGGAGCCGCCAGCGGAGGCGCGACCAGAGCGCCGCCCGTCCTTCTCTCCCTCGAGCACCATGGCGGCCACGGCCTCTCCCCCTCCGTCCACCTCTCAGGAATGGTTTCGGCGCCATGGGATCGGGAGGAGGGGCAATACGCTGTCGAGCATAAGCCCTCATCGTCGTTGCTAGATTACCACCACGCCCTCACCCTCTCACCATGTGGAGCAAAGGAAGACTACGGGGGAAGAAGAAGAAGCTGGTGCATATGGAAATGCACCGTTCCTACCCCCTTTTATAAAAGGGCGAGGCCAGGGGCTGGCCTATCATCCAGAGGGCGGCCGCCCTCTCATCCAATACAACCTCTTCCCCCATCCAAAGGTGCAGGGGATCAGGACCGACCAGCTGATCCAACCAGCAACACCTGATTTCCCGTCATAGCACTCAGACCTGTGCTCCCCACATACACCACCTACCCTTCCTAATGCATGGAGCGCACGTGGCAGATGAACCCGAAGCACGAAGGCGAGTGGGGTGGCAGTTTGCACCCTGTGATCGTGGATGCGAGTGCCATGCGGGCCACGACCTGAAATTTTTCCCGTAACATTGCGCACGACGCGCGGAAAAACCAGAAACTGGCCCGGACTCGAGATTAATGAAGGAGCAAATAAGACGCGAAGGGGCCAACCTCTTCAGCGCCCCTGCCTATGCACTTATTAGGGCCTACCCCGATGATGCCCGACAGCATGATCAAGGCATGCCAGGGGGTTTCTGTCGGTGCAAAAGACCCTGGTATGTTGCCCTGACCGTGCACATGCACATGAACAAGATTATGGCCTCAGTCCATACCAGAGTACAAGGAATCAAGATCTTCAAAGGATCAACATGAAGAACAAGAGGACCAAGATCAAGCTAGAGAAGCCAGATACCACCAGGAGAAAATCCTCCCTTGTGAGGCAGGAGGACTTGGGAAGGGCGGGGCCACCCCCGGAAGGAAGCGTGGCAACCACTCGCCACATGGCAGCCCATTTCTATAGGAGAACCTATGGATGACACCCGTTCGACAATGTTTCAAAGGAGCAGGCATGGAGCTGGCAGATTAAGCCCGACAAGACTTGCCGGGGACACAATGATGTGACATTGAGCGACGCATTTAATGCGCCCTGTCAACTTGTAGAGTTATGTATTATAGCACTATTTGCTATCTTATCAGTGTCTAATGACCAATTTGCCACTTTAGTGACCCCTTAACCTATAAAAGGAGCCCCATGGCAACCGTAGAAGGGGTTGGAGAATTGATTGGGCACTCGCGAGGCTAGAGAGCTAGTCACCCAAACGAGCGTAGGCCACTGACGCCCCACCTGGTAAGTGTACTACGTCCCACCACCACTCTTCCACCATCAATCCACCAAAGTAGGAATAGGGTTTTTACGCCTCCGGCGGCCTGAACCTGGGTAAAATTGTTTGTGTGATCCTTGTCGTGCTTCCCCATGCTCCTCTGCTCTTTGCGCAACGCGACATCCCCCACGGGGGGTGGGGGTGGGTGGCAGTAAGGGGCCGCTTGGTCCCATAGGTGGCCATGGTTTCCCGTGACAAAACCCTAGGGGCGCCACCCCCTCCTACCTTCCCCTATATATAGAGAGGTAGAGAGAGGGCAGCCGCACCCTAGAGCACATCTCCATGCCATGGTGCTGCCTCTCCTCTCCCTCACATCCCTCTTCCTCTCCGTAGCGCTTAGCGAAGCTCTGCTGAGATTCTTCCACCACCACCCCCACCACGCCATCGTGCTGCTGGAGGACTCGAGCTACTACTTCACCATCGCTCGCTGGATTAAGGAGGTGAAGGTGTCATCAAGCCGTACATGTGTTGAATGCAGAGGTGTCGTCCGTTCGGCACTTGGATCAAAGTTCGCAGGACAGATCATGATTGGATCGCGAAGACATTCGACTACATCAATCGCGTTTCTGAACGCTTCCGCTTAGCGATCTACAAGGGTATGTAGATGCAATCTCTCCTCTCCTAGATGTTCATATCCTAGATTGATCTTGGTAAGCATAGGAAGCTTTTTGTTTCCCATGCAACGTTCCTTAACAGGCGCGTCTTCCTATGTGGGAGGGAGAGGCCCCCGGCGACAAGAGGCTGAGGTGGCATCGGTGGGCTTCTTTGCATCAGGACTGCTCTTAGGGAGGAGCTGCCTCTTCTTCGTGGGGGTAGCATCAGGGGGTGTGGCATCACGCTCGCTGTCAGAGTTTCTAGCCATTTCTACCCTGTAGGCATGCTCAAGGGAGCAAACCGCATCCTTCTCATCACAAGCGACACTGATGATGCCATTACACGTAGGCATCTTGAGGATGTTGTAGCCATGGTGAATGGCCGCCATGAACTTGGCAAGAGCAGGTTAACCCAGGATAGCATTGTAAGGGAGGCCGATGTGGGCCATGTCAAAGTCGATCAACTCGGTCTGGTAGTTGTCACGCTTGCCGAAAGTGATAAGGTGGCGTACCTGCCCTAGGGGAATGGTGGAGCCGTCGGTCACCCCAGAGAACGGCTTGGTGGGCATGAGCTGGTCATACGGCACCTGAAGTGTCTCGAAGCTCTGAATAGAGAGAACATTGAAGCCAGCGCCACCGTCGATGAGGGTCTTGGTGACTGCCATGTTGCTGATGGTGGGCATGCACAACATTGGGAGCGTGCCGGCGGTTGTTGAGCACTTGAGGTGATCCTTGGAGTCGAATGTGATGGCGTACTGGAACCACCTGAGGGGACGCACTTCAAACTCTTGAGCATGTGTTTGTTTTCCCTTGAAGAGGAAAGGGTGATGCCGCAAAGTAGTGTAAGTATTTCCCTCAGTTTTGAGAACCAAGGTATCAATCTAGTAGGAGACGACACACAAGTCACCTAGTACCTGCACAAACAATCAAGAACCTTGCAACCAACGTGATAAACGGGTTATCAATCCCTTCACGCTCACTCACAAAAGTGAGATCTGATAGAGATAGTAAAGTAAATATTTTTGGTACTTTTGTTGTATAGATTGGAAAGTAAAGATTGCAAAATAGTAAACGAGATGCGATGTAAGTAAAAGAGATGCAATATAATAGGAAAGAGACCCCGGGGCCATAGGTTTCACTAGTGGCTTATCTCAAGATAGCATGTATTACGGTGGGTGAACAAATTACTCTCGAGCAATTGATAGAAAAGCGCATAATTATGAAGACATCTAAGGCAATGATCATGAATATAGACATCACGTCCGTGTCAAGTAGACCGAAACAATTCTGCATCTACTACTCTTACTCCACAAATCGACGGCTATCCAGTGGATCTAGAGTATTAAGTTCATAAGAACAGAGTAACGCATTAAGCAACATGACATGATGTAGAGGGATAAACTCAAGCAATATGATATAAACCCCATCTTTTTATCCTGATGGCAACAATACAATACGTGCCTTGCTGCCCCTACTGTCACTCGGAAAGGACACCGCAAGATTGAACCCAAAGCTAAGCACTTCTCCCATTGCAAGAAAGATCAATCTAGTAGGCCAAACTAAACCGGTAATTCAAAGAGACTTGCAAAGATATCAAATAATGCATATAAGAATTCAGAGAAGAACCAAATAATATTCATAGATAATCTTGTTCATAAATCCACAATTCATCGGATCTCGGCAAACACACCGCAAAAGAGTTACATCAAATAGATCTCCAAGAACATCGAGGAGAACTTTGTATTGAGAATCAAAGAGAGAGAAAAAATCATCTAGCTAATAACTATGGAACCGAAGGTCTTAGGTAAACTACTCACGCTTCATCGGAGAGGCAATGGTGTTGTTGTAGAAGCCCTCCGTGATCGATTCCCCCTTCGGCAGATCGCCGAAAAAGGCCTCAAGATGGGATCTCATGGGTACAGAAGGTTACGGCAGTGGGAAAGTGGTTTCGTGTCTCTCCCTGGTGTTTCTAGGGTATAAGAGTATATACAGGCGAAAGAGGTACATCGGTGGAGCTATGAGGGGCCCACGAGGGTGGGGGGCACGCCTACCCCCCTTTGTCGGATTTTGGGTTCCAGCAGACCCTCAAGGTTCGAACACTGGGGTGCACGTGAAGATCACACCTCCAGCCTACCCATGTCTCACCGCCTCGCCAGGATCTAAAACTACGCGAAGGACAACACAAGGGACACGAGATTTATACTAGTTCAGGCCACCATTGTGGTGTAATACCCTACTCCAGTTTGTGGTGTGGTGGATTGCCTCTGGGGCTGACAAGGAACAGTACAGTGTAAGAACAGCCTTGCGAGGGTCTGTTCTTGGCTGGGGCAATGAACTGCTAGGAGGGTTCAGTCGCCTCTCTCTCTCTCTCTCTCTCTCTCTCTGTCTGTCTCTGTCTCAGATGCGGATCCGATGCCCTACCCTGTGGGTGGCTAGTTCTATTTATAGGCGAAGGCCTCGGGCCTCTTCCCAAATATTGAGCGGGAAGGGTGCCAACAATTGGCAAATTTGAAGGGGAACATCTAGTACACTTATCCTGACTAAAGTTAGTCCTCTCCTGCCAAAGACCCTGATGATGACACCGGCTTGCGCTCCACGATGACCTCCGTTCTGCCGTCCTGCTGGTCTTGGTCTTGTTGCACCGAAATGGTTGCCTTTGCTTGATACCCTTGCCTACACTTGCCCCCTTTGCACCAAAGAGGAAACAAGGACTCTGCGTAGGCCGGCGCCCGCCTGGTGCCCGCCTGGCCTTGGTCGTCATGGCTTGCATCATGGGCACCTTGTGAGGTACCCCGCCTTGATCTCTCCGCCTCCTCGCGAGCCAGCCTGACGAGGCCGTGCCTGAGGAAGCCTCCTGTCGTCCGTCCCGCGAGGCTTGGCCCCTCGCGAGGGTCTTGAGCATGTGTTGGTGAAGACGGGCCGTACTGGGCCACTCTTTGAGCGACGCCGCAGGCCGCAGGCAGGCAATTCTGGGTACCCCCGTTCCCAGAACATCGACAGTAGCCCCCGGGCCCAAGGCGCACTTGGACTTGGCTTAGCATAGAAGCGAAGAGGCAAGTGCGAAGCGCCGTGGGCCCCAATAGCCTGCGGCCTTAGGCGCCGCGTGGCAGTTGATTGGACGTGGGCGTCCCTGGCTCCCCCACGACGCCTTGGCAACTGCGCAAATTGATAAGGGAGTTGTACCCGTCTAAGCTTACCTTCTTTGCCTTCTCCTTCACTACCCAGATCCCCTTTCTCGCTCCTGTCCTTCTTGCTTCCGAAATCCCCAGATCTACTCCAACCCTGCATCCTAGCAAGGCATGGCGCCCCGCCAGACCCCAGTTGGAGCATGGTACTCGCCCGCTTTGGATCCTCCGAACGTGTCGGAGAAGAACCTCGCTCGGACGTGCCAGATGATGGTGGCGCAAGGCAACGACGGGGCGGCCGCGCTCAAGGTCGGCTCCGCCCTTCCTGAGGGCAGGGGAAGCACCTTGTACCCACTTTTCGTGAGCGCCATCGCTGCCAGTCTGGTGCCCCCTTTTTCCGAGGTCTTCCTTTCTGTTCTCCACCATTACAACCTGCAGGCTCTGCACCTCCATCCCAACTCTGTTCTTCTCCTGGCGATTTTTGCCTACTACTGCGAGGCTCATGTCGGGGTGAGGCCTTTGGTGGCTTTGCTGCGCCATTACTTCTACCTCCGGGTCTCTCACAGCCCCATCACCGCGTGCACGAGCTTCATCGCGTATGGCAGCTCCAATTCCATCTCGAAGCCCGGGAAGAGGATCGAGGGCTTCAGGAGCAAGTGGGTCATGGTGGATGCTGGGCGCACCCACTCCCGGCTGATTTTGCCCACGGGGCAGCCCAAGTCTGTTGACGCTCGGTCCCGCGCGGAGCTCGTTGATCCCCACGTGAAGCCGGTGCTGGAGAGGATGGACGCAGACCTGTGGCCGGACAACATGGCGGCGGTGAAACTGACCGGGGCGTCGCTCCTGAGGGAGTTCCTGGAGCATCGGGTGGCCCCACTCCGGGAACACTCGCTTCCTCTATGGAGACTCGGGGGAGCCGATGCCGCCCTTCGCCCGAACCCCGAAGTCCTGGCTGACGAAGATATGGCCGCGGTCCTCCAATCCTTGGTTGGGGGTGACGTGGCGAGACTGGAAGGTGCTCCTGTGCCACTGTTCCTTCGGGAGGATTTGGAGCAGGTGGTGAACTCCATGTCCGCTTTCAACGGGGACGGGCCTGTGCCCACGGAGGTTCCCAAGGACTTGGCGGCCCTGGCGACGGTGGACGTGTCTTCTGGAAACTCCAGCGGAGAGGAGGAAGAAGAGGAGCAGGAAGAGGAGCCCGATTCTGAGCCGACCAACGGGGAGTCTAGAGCACCCCTCCCTTGGCGTAGGTCCCGCACCCTTCGTCTCATGCCGGATGACGACGAGGATGGCGACGAGCGAGGTGGCGAGAGCTCGCCCCTGATCCAGAAGAAGGACAGGACGGGGCTGGTTCCCCGCGGGTCTGTTGTGGCTCCAAGGCGATCTGCTGACGCGCCTCCTACTCCCCAGCCTCTTGAGGTTGATCCCAACATCCGGCTCTTGGGCTTCAAGTTCGGCCGGAGGTTGCTTGAGCCCGCGAGTGATGACGAGTAAGTGCTCGATTCTCGTTTTGCTTCTTGCTTCATTGTTGAGGCTTGACGTCCATATTCCTTGGCTAGGCCGGTGCCTGCGGCGAAGAAGCTGAAGGGGGCTCCTAAGGCTTCGTCCGGGGCAGTACCCCCACCCTCAGAAGAAGGGGGCGGCAAGACGCGGGCCTCTCCTGCCCGGTCATCCTCGCGGGGCCTGGCGGGGCTAGCTGGAGTGAGCTCAGCCCCCATGGCCCAAGCAATTCCTGAGGTGTCCTTGCCCAATGCCACCGCCGCAGTCGTCGGGGCGCAGAAGGTCCTGGCTCAAGGTGTTGTGATTACACTGCCGTCTTCTCCTCCTACTCCGCTAACTGCCATCTTTCCAACTCCTTCTACTGTCCTGGATCGTGCTGCTACTGAGCTGGACCAGCTGCGGAAGGATCTTCTGGGCGTCGACCCTCGCTTGGTGGCCGGGCACCTGGAGCTGGCCTTTGGTTGGGTCTGCTCTGATGCTTCAGTCCGAGCGGTGCTGGCTCAGGCCGCGACAACTTGCAACAAGGAGAAGTAGGCCACCCTCGAGGCGAAGGCCGCCCGCAATTCTGCCTTGGGTGAGGTTGCGGATGTCCGAGGTCACTGCGAGGCGCTGGAGAGTGAGCTGCAAGGCCCGCGCGACCAGCTTGCCAAGGAGGCCCGTGTCCGCCAGGAGAATGAGGAAGACATGTAGGCTCGCGAGGCTGCCGCCAAGGACCGGGATGCCAAGATTGACGAACGCCAAGGCCGCTTGGGTGCGCTGGAGCAGGCGTTGGAGGCGAAGAGGATCGAGCTGGACGGCAACGCACGGGTCCTGGCTGAGGACCGCGTGGCCTTCGCGAAGCTGGAGGTGAAGGCTCGCACCCTGCTGAAGTCGCTCTATGACAGCGGCCTGGAAAGCCCGCTGGCTAGCGCCGAGGAGGGCCCCACAAAGTTGCTTCCCTTCCTAGTCTGCACCCTCGAAGATATCACCCTCGGCCTTGGCCCCACGGCTGAGGCTGAGGCGCGTGTCCTTTCTTCTGAAGCGCTGACGCGCGTCTTCACCCATGTCTACCTTAGCAACCTCGACGTTGACCTTGACAGCCTGCTGGAGCCGGTGAGCAGCAAGCTTGCCGCCGTCGCTGCTGAGGCCGTGAAGGGTCGAGCGGAGGCTCTGCTGGCGAAGTTCTGGGCCTTCAGCACCAAGCCGAAGCGAGGCGCTACTAGTCCTGAGGCTCCACGAGGCGAAGTCGCCCAGCGCAGCTCCGTCACCAGCGATGGCGCCGCCAGAAAGTGACCCCTTCGCGGTCCCCGTCCTGCTTTTAATTCCCGCAACATGCATCCTGCCTCATGGAGGCGTTTAAACTTGTGTTTGGCATTGCCGAAGTACTCTATGGACTGTAATATTTGCTTTTGAATTCCTTGAGATTTGCGTTTTTCCTTCCTACTTGCTTATGTTCTACGTCGGCAGAGCCCGGCCCCGCGCATACTCAGCCGCCGTTAGCCCCGACCAGAAACCAGGACGGGACCAAGGAGTGAGGGGCTACGTGACAAGTTAGGCTCCTGAGTCGCGATGCTCAGGAGACCCCCTTGACGCACGAACAGCAAGTAGGGAGGTGAGATGTATGGGTGAATTTACCGTTCTACGTCGGTAGAGCCTGGCCCCGCGCATACCTCAACCGCCGTTAGCCTTTCGGAACTAAGGGGTGAGGGGCTACGTGACCAGTTAGGCTCCTGAGTCGCGATGCTCAGGAGTCCCCTTTGACGTTCAAACGGCCTTCGTGCCTTGGCTCCGCTCAGGGAGGGGCGTGCGATGAACCAGGCCCGAGGGGCCTGGCCGGGTGGCGTGCGCTTGGGCATGACCCAGGTGTAGCCCCCGCGCCCAGCCCCCTCGCGCGGCACTCCCGAGGGGAGGCGTTATGATGAGGCCGGACATTGAGCTCTAGGCTCCCTGAGGTTGATGCGGCAGGGGGCCACCCTCAGTTGTTTATCACCAGCGCGGAGCATAGCGCTTCCGTATGTGTACGGGCATAGCCGCTCCTCGGCAGTGTCGTCAGCTAGCACGGAGCATGGTGCTTCCACTGGTGCGTGGGAGGGGGCTCCCCTCCGGGAGGAACCCCCGGGGCGTGGACAGTCCCGCCCTGACACGTGGCTGGCACGGTAGGGCCTGGCGAGGTGTATCTGGGCACCCGTGAGCCAGCGCGGGACTCACGAGGCCCTACCTCAAGGCGGGTTGCGCCTGGCTCTGGGCCTTTACTTGTAATGTGTTCCTGCAAATCTGGTTAGATGTCGGTGCTCTATGTCCTCGGGTCTCGGCCCTCGAGCGGGCTCAGCCGTCGCTGGTATGCCAGGTCGCGATGCCGTGGACAAGGGAAGAGGTTGAGGGCTAGAGAGCCAGTGAGAGCCCATGAGTCGCGATGCTCAGGTAACCCCCTTTAACGTGCAAGCAGCCGACATGAAGAAAGAAGGGTTCCATAGGCAGGTATCAAACAACGATCAGGATGGGTCAAATGCACGACCCGAATAAACGCGAGAGGGATACATGCCACCGGGTCTGGCCTGGGTAGCTTGGGGATAATGCAGCCCGAGGGGCGCCCCCAATAAAGTAAGCTGAAAACATGAACTAAAGGGATACATGCCACACAGATGGACCCACGCGGCATGGGAATGATGCAGCCCTGGGGGGGCGCTCCCAGCTGAAAATGAAACTCGAAGGATGTCACCTGATGATGCTGAACATGGAGGGATGCTAAAGTAGCAGACAGCGTGCGCTGCTGGAGACGATCTTCACGAGCCCCCAGGCCCAGGGGCCTCGGGAGGCTCTGGAGGCGCTGGCGGCTCCTCGCGGACCATCTCCATCTCCGCCAGGACTACGGAATGCCTGACCGCCTGAGGCTCCAAGATGCTCCTCATGAGGCGCTGACGCACAACAGCCGTGTTCGGCAGGCCGTAAGGCATGCGAACATAGCTGTGGGGTGGACCTTTGCAGCGCCCCATGCGTGAGGGCCATAGGCGCTCCTGAGAGGCGGCTCGGTTGAGTCCTGATATATCAATGCAGACTCGCAGCCCACCATCCTCGCCTGGATGGGGAGCTACGACGGGCAAGCGGCGGCTGCCACTCATGACTCTTGACTCCTGCAGCTCCTGAATGATCTTGCTGACGAATTCCTGAGGGTTTGGCCCTCCTTGCCTTGTTCCTTCCTGAGGGAAATGTGCGTTGAAGCACGCTTCCAAGTGGTGCCCGAGAGCCTCCCTCGTGATCCTAGCAAAGTCGATGGCCCTCTAGGAGAGAGCCCCCGAGCCTTGCTCGAAGAGGGTGCCGGGCGCGCCTTCCTATGCGACAGAAGGAGGTGCCCCCTGAACAGGCGCGGACCCTGAGGGGCCTGCCTCCCGAGGGGTCGGGCCAGGCGATGTATTCTTCTTCTTAGGAGCAGCCTCAGGAAGCCTCCCATTCCTGTGATCTGGGTCTTCAATTGACGCGGCTTGGAAAGCATGTTCCAGGTAACACACAACATCTCTCTCTTCACAGGGCACCGTGATGACTCCACCGCTTCCTGGCATCTTGAGGACATTGTAGCCGTGATGGGTCATGACCATGAACTTGGCCAGGGCTGGGTACCCAAGGATGGCGTTGTACGGCGGGCGGATGTGAGCGACATCGAAGTCAATGAGCTCTATGCGGTAGTTGTCGCGCTTCCCGAAGGTAACAGGAAGGCGGACCTACCCTATCGGAACCGTGGAACCATCAGTGACTCCTGAGAAATGCTTGGTTGACTGCAGATGATCGTATGGTACTTGGAGATTGTTGAATGTCTCGATGGATAGGACGTCGAGCCCTGCTCCGCCCTCGATGAGGGTCCTGGTGACTTGCACATTGCTGATGATTGGGGAACAAAGCATTAGGAGGACACCTGCTGTGGCCGCACACTTGAGCTGATGCTCTGAGCTCAACGTGATAGCGCACGCTGACCAACTGAGAGGGCATGTGGCCTCAAGCTTGGGGAGGACTGCATTCACTTCGCGAGCAAACTGCTTGAAGATGCGCTGGGAGGCCGGGGCTTGTGCGCCGCCCAAGATGCAAGCGATTGTGCGCGGCTCCTGGAAGCCTCCAGCCCCCTCGTCCTGGTAATGGTCTTCATTCCTCTTCGGCTATGGTTGCAGAGGAGGGAGGCCCGTGTTGCCTTGTGGGCGATCCTCGCGAGGCTGATCCCTCCAACCCCCCTCGCGAGGTGGGTCCCTCCATCCTCCCTCATGAGGCTGGTCCTGCCAGCGGTCCTCGCAAGGTCGGTCACGCCACCCTTGGCGAGGGCCATGGTTTTCCCATCGTCCTCCACCTCTTCCTCCTCCTCAGCCATAGCCCCTGTCGCTGCGCTCGGGGCGTCGGCCGGCACGCACGTCTCGCATGGCCCTGAGCTCTTGGCATTCGTTGGTGTTGTGAGTGTGAAGGTCGTGGTACACGCAGCCTTGGATGACTCAGGCTGATCTCTGCCTTGCTTGGTGTCCAGCTCTGCCGCAAGCACAACAACTCCCTTGCGCTTCACGTCCTTGGTCTTGGGCTTCTTCTCTTCTGGGTCAGCAGCTGGCAGCTCGAGGAGGGAAAGGCGCCCTTCCTCAGCCCTAGCGCACTTGGTCGCCAGATTGAACAGCTCCAAGGAGGTGCACAGGTCCTCATGGATCGCGAGCTCCTCCTTCATCTTGACGTTACGCACGTCGTTAGAGAAGGCTGAGATGATGGCCTCCTCAGACACCTTGGGGATCTTAAGGCAGGCGCTGTTGAAGCACTGGATGAACTTCTGCAGGGTTTCTCCCGGCTGCTGCTTGATGCGGCGCAAGTCGCTCATGGCCGGGGGCCGGTCGCGGGTGCCTTGGAAGTTGGCGATGAATCGGGTGCGCATCTCGTCCCAGGAGGATATCGTGCCAGGAGCCAGGTTCAGGAGCCAGGTGCGGGCGCCGTCCTTGAGCACCATGGGGAAACAGTTCGCCATGACCTTCTCGTCCCCGTTGGCGGCTTCGATGCCCAACTCGTAGAGCTGGAGGAACTCAGCAGGGTCAGTCGTGCCATCCTAGCGTGGGGGCAGGTCTGGCTTGAACTTGCCGGGCCAGGCCACGCTGCGCAGCTCTGCGGAGAAGGCACGGCAGCCTGCAGTGGCCGCGGGAGCCCTTTGGTGATGGAGAGCTTGATCTTGCGGGTCTTCGTGCGCTGCAGCCAGGTGCAGCGCGGGGTCTTGATGCGCTGGAGCAGGAGCGCGTTCGTGCCGAGCCGGTGCGGGGAGCACACGGGCGGCCTCCTGGGGATGAGAGATCTCTTGGCAGCTCTTCTCTTGCTGTGCTGGCACCAGGCAGAGTGGGTTCCGCCCAGGGGCCACGCGCCTTGGGGCCAAGGCACCTTCTTGAGGGGGAGGCGGCTGAGGCGCCCCCGGAGCTTCGTCGCCCGCGCAGGGCGGGGCGCGGTGAAGTGAGAGGGATGGTGCAGGGGAGCCATTCGTCGTACAGGTCGTCGACCGGAAGGTAGTGTAGGAGCTCCCGCGCTAGGAGCAGCACGGCGTGCGCGTCCGCAGGGGCGCGACGGGCATGGGACGAGGAGCCGACCGGAGTCAGCGACAGGGTGGCGGTGCGGCCCTCTCACCGCACCGAAGGATGCAGGGATGACGCCTGCTGCTCGTTCCCCGCCGGGCCAGTGGCGGCGTTGACGGCAGGCGATGGGGGCCGTCTGAGCGACGCGAGTGGCGAGAGCGGCCCGGCGCACAGCGCGGGCGCGACGCGCATCTGACATGGATGGGACGGGCGATGAAACACGAGGCGACGGAAGGCATATTCCGGCGCACCCCTACCTGGCGCGCCAAATGTCGGATTTCGGGTTCCGGCAGACCCTCAAGGTTCGAACACTGGGGTGCACACGGAGATCACACCTCCAGCCTACCCATGTCTCACCGCCTCGCCAGGATCTAAAACTACGCGAAGAACAACACAAGGGACATGAGATTTATACTGGTTCAGGCAACCATTATGGTGTAATACCCTACTCCAGTTTGTGGTGTGGTGGATTGCCTCTGGGGCTGACAAGGAATAGTACAGTGTAAGAACAGCCTCGCGAGGGTCTGTTCTTGGCTGGGGCGATGAACTGCTAGGAGGGTTCAGTTGCCTCTCTCTCTCTCTGTCTCAGATGCGGATCCAGTGCCCTACCCTGTGGGTGGCTAGTTCTATTTATAGGCGAAGGCCCCGGGCCTCTTCCCAAATATTGAGCGGGAAGGGCGCCAACAATTGGCCAATTTGAAGGGGAACATCTAGTACACTTATCCTGACTAAAGTTGGTCCTCGCTTGCAAAAGATCCTGACGATGACGCCGGCTTGGGCTCCACGATGACCTCCATTCTGCCATCCTGCTGGTCTTGGTCTTGTTGCACCGAAATGGTTGCCTTTGCTTGATACCCTTGCCTGCGCTTGCCTCCTTTGCACCAAAGAGGAAACAAGGACGCTGCGCAGGCCGGCGCCCGCCCGGCCTTGGTCGTCATGGTTTGCGTCATGGGCACCTTGTGAGGTACCCCGCCTTGATCTCTTCGCCTCCTCGCGAGCCAGCCTGACGAGGCCATGCCTGAGGAAGCCTCCTGTCGTCCGCCCCGCGAGGCTTGGCCCCTCGCGAGGGTCTTGAGCATGTGTTGGTGAAGACGGGCCGTACTGGGCCACTCTTTGAGCCACGCCGCAGGCCGCAGGCAGGCAAGTCTGGGTACCCCCGTTCCCAGAACGTCGACACCCTGGGCGCGCCCTCCTACCTCATGGCCTCCTCGTGGAGTCCCAGACTTCAACTCCAAGTCTTTTGGATTGCTTTCGGTCCAAGAAAGATCATCGCTAAGGTTTCATTCCGTTTGGACTACGTTTGGTATTCCTTTTCTGTAAAACTCTAAAACAGGCAAAAAAACAGAAACTGGCGCTCGGCCTCCAGTTAATAGGTTAGTCCCTAAAATAATATAAAATAGCATATTAAATCCCATTAAACATCCAAAACAGATAATATAATAGCATAGAACAATCAAAAATTATAGATACATTGGAGACGTATCAAGCATCCCCAAGCTTAATTCCTGCTCGTCCTCGAGTAGGTAAATGATAAAAACAGAATTTTTGATGTGGAATGCTACCTAACATAATTGTCAATGTAATTTTCTTTATTGTGGCATGAATGTTCAGATCCGAAAGATTCAAGACAAAAGTAGGTCTAGAGGGGGGCTGATTAGACTACTTGACCAAAAAAATTTAGACTTTTCCCAATTTTAAGTCTTGGCAGATTTTAGCAACTTAGCACAATTCCAGCAATCAACCTACACATGCAATTCTAAGAGTGTAGAAGCGGAAAGTAAAACATTGCATATGAAGGTCAAGGGAAGTGTTTGGTGAAGGGAAACACAATGTAGACATGGAGACTTTTGGCGTGGTTCCGATAGGTGGTGCTATCGCACGTCCACGTTGATGGAGACTTCAACCCACGAAGGGTCCACGAAGAAGCAACCTTGTCTATCCCACCATGGCCATCGCCCATGAAGGACTTGCCTCACTCGGGTAGATATTCATGAAGTAGGCGATCTCCTAGCCCTTACAAACTCCTTGGTTCAACTCCACAATCTTGTTGGAGGCTCCCAAGTGACACCTAACCAATCTAGGAGACACCACCCTCCAAAAGGTAATAGATGGTGTGTTGATGATGAACTCCTTGCTCTTGTGCTTCAAATGATAGTCTCCCCAACACTCAACTCTCTCTCACGGATTTGGCTTTGGTGGAAAGATGATTTGAGTGGAAAGAAACTTGGGAAAGGTTAGAGATCCAGATTCTTGTGGTTGGATTGGAATGTCTTGGTCCCAACACATGAGTGGGTGGTTCTCTCTCAGAAATTGAGTAGTGGAAGTGTACGCAAAGAAGAGAAGGGGGTGGAGGGGTATATATAGCCTCCACACAAAATCCAACCATTACACACATTTGATCCAACTCGGTCAGGCCGAATATAAGAACTCAGTGAGACCGATTCAGTTCAAAATGTGAATGTTAGGAATCTCGTTTGTGACAGCCTGGTTTTTGCCCTCTCTTCTTTGCTAGATTTTTAGTTGAGTTGGTTTTGAATTTGGGGGTTTGAATCATTTCATTTGGACTTAACCACTTGGGTACCCCTTGATTTTCACCCAAGTGTTCCCTCTCCTCCTCACAACCATCATTTCACCCCTGGCCCAACCCAAAATTATTGTTTGGATATTTTTCTTAAATGAAAAATATTCATTTTGACCTCCAAAACCCTAGCAAACCCTTTGAGCCCCAAAGCAACCCTAATTTTTCTTGCCCCAAAGAATCCTGAGAAAAATCCCAATTATTCTTTGGACCACAGGGCACCTTTTCGAGCAAAAATATTTCACCACTCTTTGGAATATTTTGGCTATAGAAAATAAAGTCATTTCTGGACAAAAAATGGTAGTTTCTATAGCAACTACCTTTTTACTAGCTCCATTGTAGCTGGTTCTTCCTGTGCCTATTTACCTTAGTAAGTGTAAGTAAAACCCCAAAGCTCAGCCCTTGACTCCCAGTGGTTTGACCACAGTAACTCTCCAGAGTTATTGTCTAGTAACTTGTCAGCAGCAGAAATTTATTTCTACTGCACCTGAAACCTAACCAAACTGTGGTAACAACTCAGTTTACTAAGGACTACATGCTAGACATCTTTGTTAGTGCGTAGGGTGGCCTAATGTAACGGTTCATGCGGTGACCGCGTTCGTCCGAGCGTGCTGGCATGCAATACACGCCCTCTGCGCGCCGCCAGCGCTTTGTTGAGCGCGTGTTCGCTGCCTAGCCGGCCAGAGCATGCCACACCTCGCCAACATCCTCATCTCCACCTCCATAACTCCCCCCTGCAGCTCGCCGATGCCGGAGCTCGCCGCAGCGAGCACGGGCACGGTCCGGCCAACGGCACAGTTTGCGGCGCACTGTGCTTGTCGCTTTCCCCCTCGCTCCTGTGCTCGTCCGCGCTTGCGCACAGTTCCTGTGTGACCTCCATTGTCTTCTCCCTCTATGTCTGGCGCTGTTTGTCACCGGGCGCCGGGGACAGGTGTCCTCCGGCGGAGCCCGAACCCTCCTTGTCGCCCGCCTATAAAAGCAGCCACCCGCAGACTCTTGGAGCACCCGCAGCCACTCCCACTTCCTCCATGAGCCAGTAGAAGCCGCAGCCCGGCCGGGCAGGCTGCGGGCTGCTGTCCCAAAGCCGAGCTCGCCGGCGATCCCCTCTAGATCGTTCCCGCAGCTCCGGTCCCTCCCAAGACAAGGCGACCCCACTAGGGCCTCCGCCTCTCCTCTGTGAAGCCAACCCACCCCGCTAGAGCCCCTGGAGCCGCCCCAAGCCGCCGTCGTCTTCATCTCCGGCAACCTCCACCCTCTGCCTCCACTGGAGAGGTAGATTCCGACACCGTCCGGTCACCCCTAGCTATGCTACAGGTACGGGCAGGTGCGCAAACATCTCCTCCGTCGATCCCTCCCTTCATTTGACTCCAAGAAGCCTCACCGCCGGCGTGTGCTCCGTCGAAGCGCCACCCCCCTCTGGTTAACTCTCCCCTCCCTCTGGCCTGACTAGCAGGGCCCACTAGTCAGCCACTAATTACGCTCGCAAAGTGGTATGAGTGGTGGCGCCCCGGGTGTTTACGCTTTCGATGTCACCCCCTGTTTAATTATTTCAAATTCATTTAAAATCCAGGAAACTTCAAATGGCCATAACTTTTTATCTGTAAGTCCAAATGCATTGATTCTTTTTGCATTGTGTTTTGTGTCCAAAAATCTAACAGCACCCAAAAGATGGGATTTTTCCTTGCTGTCTAGATTTTCTGGTAATTTTCAGAAGGTTTCTTGATGTTTTCTTTTTGTGGTTTTAGTTATTTTCAGAAGAGCCAGCTTGTCTTAAGGATCACCAGGAGCTTTGTGAACCTCATCAGCACTAAGGCAAGCCACAGTAACATTTTCATAGTGCCACTTCAATATTTGTGACTTTCCTACTTGAACTTATGAATATTTATGCATTTAAAATTAGTTATATAATGAGTATATTCTGTTGGATGTTTGTCATGTTAAAATGCTTGAATTACAGAAAGTTTGAAGTAAATCTTGTTGGTAAGATGAGAAGAACTTAGTTACAAGTAATGAACAAAGGATATGGTCATAGAGTTTAATAATTAGTTTTAATTATTATCTTTGCATGATGAAAAATGATGAGATTGCTAGAAATGATTCTAGTGTAAGTGAGGTGTGATCTTAACCAGAGTAGTAGCATGAGTTGATAATGGCTCCGTAGGAGCATGGTTTATTCATTTATTTGCATGGTTATGTGATGCATGTGTTAAGTGATGCATAGTATGGCATTATGACACCGGTTATTTTCACATTAAGTTGAACCGGATTAATAACTCAACTTGAATATGTTGTTGATCAGGTCATGGTGCCACTGAAACGAGTCTTTCCCAGTGCAACCACATTTGCCGGTATGGGACGGCCTTAATACGTTTCATTGTCGTGCCTCTGGTAGGTGCCTCCATTTAGGGAAGGTTATGGGCGTGTTGTACCCTGGCCCGGTAGGCAAGCATAACCTTGTGAGCCCATTGTTAAGTTAAGTTTTGGTGCCGGGTCCCAAAGTGGATCGTGGCCACGGCGGTGGTCGAGGTGTCTGGAGGTAGACACGGGGCCATCCAGGACTAGGCCGATGGGGACTGAGTCGGAATGACCGGGAGAGTGTCATGACAATGAAATGATTTCGTCGAAATGCCGTTGGTCCACCCGAATGGGAGTGCAAGGACATGGGTTCCGTAGTGTGGGTACAGTGTACTAACCTCTGCAGAGTGTTTTTAATCTATTGATAGCCGAGTCCACGGTTACGGACACACTCGAAAGTAGGCTACACCATGGGTCAACACTTAATAAAATATGCACACTAAGTTTGTACTGAGTATGGCTGTGATGCCATTGTGTTGAGTCTGGCCATGAGTTGGTCGGGTTGTGATCGCTGTAAGGATCATGGGCCATGAGTTGGTCGGGTTGTGATCGCCTTAAGGATCACGGGCCATGAGTTGGTCGGGTTGTGATCGCCGTAAGGATCACAAGTGTGTTCTAGAAATTATCATGTTTGTGGTCTGGAAATGATCAAGTCCGGTAAGCAAGTCTGGGGAACGAGTACTAGTTGAGCATAGTCACGACATGTTGGATATATGGTTGCATTGTTGCTTAAACTAGATCATTGGTGGCGCGCGTTGCTGCGCCCCTCTATATATAAAATGAAATGGTAGGAATATTCATAAATATAATATGACATGAAACATATAGAATTTGCATAAATAACACCATGTATCTGTTAGTAATCAACAGACATCACATACATACTCGCTAAAAGCAAGGTTCATGGATACAAATTGGCTTGGAATAACATACGCAAAAATGTACACAACAAATACTACTCCCTCCGTCCTAAAATTCTTGTCTTAGATTTGTCTAAATATGGATGTATCAAGTCACGTTTTAGTATTAGATACATCCATATCTAGACAAATTTAAGACAGAAATTTTGGGACGGAGGGAGTACTAATCAGTACTGCCAGGAAAAATAATAAACATTAGATTGTGTGCATGGTCCGTATACTACTGGCCATTTCATGGGACAGGAGTGCTAACAAGGTAGTTAGTTACTACATACCACCATGCAGATACATGCAGTAGTGGGTATATATAGTAATCAAATATTAGCAAAAGGAATGGACACAAAGCCAATAAAATAATCAGATACAACTAATCAGATATTATACACCCATAATATGATTTTCTTATCATGTAAGGTTATCATATGAGCCTGAATACCACTCTAGTCCATCTGCTACTTTGCAATGAGTAAATGATCTTGTTTCATCCAAAATATCAACAATAAGTTCAGACTATTTGATTCAGCAACTAAAGAATGAACAAAATAAAGATAAGTTATGCATAATGGCAAAAATAAGAACATCATTCAGATGAGACTTGCACAAAGCAATTGTTCGATACAAAATTCTTGCTTTCCAGCCAGCAATGTGACACCATAATGCTTTCTACATCACCGATCAAGTGACAGAAAAGAAATTCAGAGCCCTCCTAATTGTGAATTAACATGCAGGAAATTAATTAAAAATAACGCCTTGCACAATGCTTACACTCAACATCTTATTGTCCAAATCAAGATAGAAAACCAAGTCCAGGAAACACAATGTGCAAGCTAATCTTCTTTGACTAAGCAATATTTTTCTAATGTAAAATTGGAAATGAGATGGACAACCTACCGTAGTTGTGAATATTGTTGTTGTTGCAATGAGCCAATATGCTGCTTAGGACCCCACCTATTATCTTTATACCTCTATTCATGACCCAAAAAACATCAAACCTATTATAGGATTGGTCCAAGAAAATGTACATATAAAGAACTTGAGCACCTACAGGAATGACAAATAGGAGCAACACTGATGAGATCTGAGGGCACGCAATATGGTGCTAGAGCAGGTTGAAGATACCAGAATGGGCAACAGAGTTCAGATTCGGCATATTTGGGTGGTGAGGTCGAGCAGCATGCCAATGTGTCTGAACTGAAAACCCTACCTCCACGCCCCCAACTTCAAATTTAGAAGAAACGCAACCACACAAGTAATAGTATTAGAAGTCAACTACAAAAATCAAAATCACATCAGTGAATGATATGATACTTAGGGGATCATGGTTAACTCATATTAAAATTACCTAGTTCATGTTAAGCTAAAAGATATCACCTGAATATAGATCATATGGCCACATCATCAGAACCTGCATCTTGCAAAGCATCATAATGCAGTGATAAAATGATTGAAACTTCTACCAATGGTTACTTCTAATTATAATGTCTAAATGTTTTCAGCGACATATGGTTACCTACCACCAATCATGAAATATCATCGTCAGCATCATCACCACCAACTTTTCCATCTTGGGGAGGGCTATCTTCATCAACATCTTCAATATCACCAACTCCTCTCAAACCCTAGTTCATCTCTTGTGTTCAATCTTTGTAACGAAACAATAGATTGGTGCTTGTGGGTGACTAGTAGTGTTGATTATATCTTGTAGTTGATTACTATATGATTTATTTGGTGGAAGATTATATGTTAAGATCCATTATGATATTCAATAACCCTATGATCTTGAGCATGATTATCATTTGTGAGTAGTTACTTTTGTTCTTGAGGTCACGGGATTATCATGTTGCAAGTAATCATGTGAACTTGATATGTGTTCGATTGATGATATGTATGTTGTTATTCTCTTAGTGCTGTCTTGTGAACGTTGACTACATGACACTTTGCCATATTTGGGCCTAAGGGAATGCATTGTGGAGTAGTTATTAGATGATGGGTTGCGAGAGTGATAGAAGCTTAAACCCTAGTTCATGCGCTATTCTGTAAGGGACCGATGGGATCCAAAAATTTAATGGTATGATTAGAATTTATTATTAATACTTTTCTCATATTTGTAGATGCTTGCGAGGTGGTTAATAATAAGTAGGAGTTTTGTTCAAGTCAGAACAGCACCTAAGCACCGATCCACCCACATACCAAATTATCGAAGTAGCAAACACGAAGTAAGCCAACATGATGAAAGTGACTAGATGAAATTCCCGTGTACCCTCAAGAACGCTTTGCGTATCATAAGAGACTATTTTGCCTTATCCTTTGCCTCAAAAGGATTGGGCTACCTTGCTGCTATCATTACTACTATCATTACTTGCTTGTTACAAATTATCTTGCTATCAAACTACTCCGCTTCTTACAAATTTTAGCACTTGCAGACATTACCTTGCTGAAAACCACTTGTCATTTCCTTTTGCTCCTCGTTGGGTTCAACACTCTTACTTATCGAAAAGGCTACAATTGACCCCATATACTTGTGGTTCATCAAGACTATTTCTTGGCGCCGTTGCCGAGGAGTGAAGCTCTTTTGGTAAGTGCAAATTGGTAAGGAAACATTATTACTACGTGCTGAAATTTATTGTAACTTGCTACTATGGAAAACAATCCTTTGAGGGGTTTGTTCGGGGTATCTTCACCTCGACAGGAACCACAATTAGTATCCCCTCACTCTACTGCACCTACTGAAAATATTGAATATGAAATTCTTTCGGGTATGGTAGAACAACTTCTAGCTAATCCTTCTGTAGGAGATGGAACTAAACATCCTGATATGCACTTGATATATGTGGATGAAATTTGTGGATTGTTTAAGCTAGCAGGTTTCCCCAAAGATGAAGCTAAGTAGAAGGTTTTCTATTTATCTTTGAAGGGCAAAGCATTGACATGGCATAGGCTATGCGATTATATTGGATCTTGGAACTGGAATCGGGTGAAATTGGAATTCCATAAAAAATTCTATCCTATGAATCCAGTTCACCATGATCGGAATTATATATATAATTTTTGGCCTCGTTAAGGAGAAAGTATCTCTCTAGCTTGGGGGAGGCTTAAGTCAATGTTATATTCATGCCCCAATCATGAGCTCTCAAGAGAAATTATTATTCAGAATTTTTATGCTCGGCTTTCTCGTAATGATCAATCCATGCTCGATACTTCTTGTACTGGTTCTTTTATGAAGAAGACTATTGATTTCTGGTGGGATATTTTAGAAAGAATTAAACGCAACTCTGAAGATTGGTAACTCGACGAAGGTAAAGAGTCAGGTATTGAACCTAAGTTTGATTTTGTTAAATCTTTTATGAATACCGATGCTTTTAAAAAGTTTAGCACTAAATATGTACTTGACTCTGAGATAGTAGCTTCCTTTTGTGAATCTTTTGCTACTCATGTTGATCTCCCTAAGGAGAAGTGGCTTAAATATCACCCACCTATTAAATAAGAAATTAAAGAACTGGTAAAAGCTAAAGAAGAAACTATCATTTACAATGTTGATCCAGTTGTTCCCGCTACTTATATTGAAAAACCACCTTTCCTTGCTAGGGTGAAGGAACATACTAAAGCTTCAACAGTTGTTAACAAAAGTTATGTTAGAACACCCAAACTAGCTGAACAAATCAGAGTTGAACCTAGTGTTCTATGATTAACGATCTCTTGGTCGACAGTATCGATGTGCATGCTATTTACTTCTGTGATGAGGTTTCTAGAATTGCCAAACCTAATAAAAAGGATAAACATAGACTAGTTGTTGGCATGCCTGTTATCTCAGTCAACATAGGAGATCACTGTTATCATTGGTTATGTGACATAGGTGCTAGTGTGAGTGCTATTACTTTTCCCTTATATGAAGAAATTAAGAGTGAAATAGCACCTGCTGAAATAGAAGACATAGATGTTACTATTAAACTTGCCAATAGAGATACCATATCATCAATTGGGATTCTTAGAGATGTTTAAGTCTTATGTGGGAAAATAAAATACCCTACTAATTTTCCCATAAGATGACTTTTGTCCCATTATCTTTGGTAGACCTTCCTTGAACACCGTCAATGCCAGAATAGATTGTAAGAAACAAACTGTCGGTGTTAGCTTTGGTGATGAATCTCATGAATTGAATTTTTCCAAGTTCAGTAGGCAACCTCATAAGAAAGATTTCCCTAGTAAGGATGAAATTATTGGCCTTGCTTCTATTGTTGTACCTCCTACTGATCCTTTAGAACAATATTTACTAGGACATGAAAATGATTTGCATATGTGTGAAAGAAATGAAATAGATAGAATCTTTTTCGAACAACAACTTATGCTTAAACACAATTTGCCTATTGAAACTCTAGGAGGTCCTCCTCCACCTAAAGGTGATCCTGTGTTTGAATTAAAACAATTGCCAGACACTTTGAAATATGCTTATATTGATGAGAAAAAGATATATCTTTGTTATTATTAGTGCTAACCTTTCAGAACATGAAGAAGAAAGATTATTGAAAGTTCTAAGGAAGCACCGAGCTGCTATTGGATATACTCTTGATGATCTTAAAGGCATTAGTCCCACTCTATGTCAGCACAAGATTAATATGGAACCTGATGCTAAACATGTTGTTGATCACCAATATCGGTTAAATTCGAAGATGAAAGAAGTGGTAAGAATGGAAATATTGAAACTTTTGGAAGAAGGTATAATCTATCCTATAGCTGATAGTAGATGGGTAAATCTTGTTCGTTGTGTCCCTAAGAAGTGATGTATTACTGTTGTTCCTAATGACAAGAATGAGCTTATTCCACAAAGAATTGTCAAAGACTGTAGAATAGCAATTGATTATAGAAAATTAAACAAAGCAACTAGAAAATATCATTACCCTCTGCCTTTTATTGATCAAATGTTAGAAAGATTATCTAAGCACACACATTTTTGCTTCCTTGATGGATATTCTGGTTTTTCACAAATACCTGTTTCACAACCTGATCAAGAAATTACCACTTTTACTTGTCCTTTTGGAACTTATGCTTATAGACGTATGCCTTTTGGTTTATGTAATGCACCTGCTACCTTTCAAAGATGTATGACTGCTAAATTTTCTGATTTTTGTGAAAAGATTGTTGAGGTTTTCATGGATGACTTTTCTGTTTATGGGAAGTCTTTTGATGATTGTTTAAGCAATCTTGATCGAGTTTTGCAGAGATGTGAACAAACAAATCTTGTCTTGAATTGGGAGAAGTGCCACTTTATGGTTAACGAAGGTATTGTTTTGGGCCATAAAATTTCTAAAAGAGGTCTTGAGGTGGACAAAGCCAAGGTTGATGCAATTGAGAAAATGTCATGTCCTAAAGATATCATAGGTATTCATAGTTTCCTTGGTCATGCTGGTTTCTATAAGAGGTTTATCAAAGACTTTTCTAAAATTTCCAGGCCTCTTACAAATCTTTTGCAAAAGGATATTCCCTTTGTGTTTGATGATGATTGCTTGGAAGCCTTTGAAACACTAAAGAAAGCCTTAATTACTTCACCTATTGTTCAACACCTAATTGGAACTTTCCTTTTGAGATTATGCATGATGCTAGTGATTATGTTGTTGGTCCTATTCTAGGACAAAGAGTTGATAAGAAATTGAATATTATCCATATGCTAGTAAAATTCTAGATAGTGCTCAACGAAGTTATGCTACTACTTGAAAAGAATTCTTAGCAGTAGTGTTTGCTTGTGATAAATTTAGATCTTACATTGTTGATTCTAACATGATTGTTCACACTGATCATGCTGGTATAAAATATCTTATGGAAAAGAAAGATGCTAAACCTAGACTCATTAGGTGGGTTCTTCTGCTACAAGAATTTGATTTGTATATCACTGATAGGAAAGGAGCATAGAACCCTATAGCTGATAACTTGTCTAGGCTTGAAAATATTCTTGATGACCCACAACCTATTAATGATAGCTTTCCTGATGAACAGTTGGCTGCAATAAATGTTTCTAATAGTACATCACGGTATGCTGATTATGCTAATTATATTGTTGCTAAGTACATACTACCTAGCTTCACATACCAACAAAAGAAAAAAATTCTTCTATGATTTAAGACATTACTTTTGGGATGACCCACATCTTTATAAAGGAGTAGATGGTATTATTAGACGTTATGTACCTAAGAATGAACAGGAACAAATCCAATGGAAATGTCACTCCGAGGCTTATCGAGGACATCACGCGGGAGACAGAACCGCTCATAAGGTATTGCAATATGGTTTTTATTGTTATCTTTTGCTTTAGATGAATAAAAGTTTATTTCGATCCTTTCTTTTTGAGAGTTTGCTTAGTGATCAATCTTTAGAAGCGTGTGTGAGATATATACTAAAATTTAGTATGAGTTTTCCCTTCTTTACTTTCTTGTTTTAATAAAAAGAAAGGAAATAAATGAAAAATAACATATGCTAATCTTTTGGTAAGTTATGACATTACACAAGGAAAAGTATAAGTAGAAATTTTTATTGTAGATTGACAAACATAGCATTGGTCAATGATGTAACTCGTGAAAGAATTAATAAGGGAAGAGAAGATTCACATGCAAACCCACTATCTGGAAATCTTTTGTGATTGAGAGTACCCATGAAAATATTATATGCCAAAATTGTTGACGTTGGACAAGGAAGACAACGTAATGAATTATGTTTGTTCATATTCACATAGAAGTTATATTGTCATAAATCCTTCAACATGTGGTGCTGGCCCCTATCTTTGCTAGCCCAAAATTCCGCACTAAATAGAGATACTACTTGTGCATCCAAAACCCTTAAACCCAAATCTTGTTTGAGAGTCCACCATACCTACCTATGGATTGAGTAAGATCCTTCAGGTAAGTTGTCATCAGTGCAAAAAGGGCAATAAAAATTGCTTCTAAAAGTGTAAGATCATTTACTATAAGGGAAAATTGAGCGTTGTACGAACTTGTGATGGCGAAGAATAAAAGCGATAGATTGCATAATAAAGGTTGCCATCACAAGGGGCAATATAACATGACGTTCTATTGCACTAAGGGGTTGAGAATACAAACAAAAAGCGCATGGCAACCTCTGCTTCCCTTTGCGAAGGGCCTATATGTTTTACTTTCATGTATTTACTTTCATGCAAGAGTCAAAGTCCTTCTCTCTATTCCTTTTTATTTTCTCGTTTGGCAAGTATCATGTGGTGAGGAAAGATCTAGGCACATATATCCAGTTGAATATGGGTAGCATGAGTTATTATCATTGACATCACCCTTGAGGTGAATGTGTTGGGAGGCGAAACTATATGCCCCTATCTTTCTATGTGTCCAGTTGAAAGGTTTTTCTCATGTGTACGCGGTGAGTGTTAGCAATCATAGAATACTAAATGATGTGTGTGTGGACATGCCTAAAGTCTCCAATACATGACCCTTCCTGAAAAGATGATGAATTGTAGTTGCAAAGTTGACCGAGAACATAGTTTGTTGGTTTCCAATAGAGTTTATGCTTTATACTTTGATGTTGTGATGAATTTTCACTTCTTCATGAGAAGCCTATGATAAAAGTTCTATGTTAAAGTTTGTTGTTGTTATAATAAGTTACAAGATGCTGCTATGTCTGTATTTTTGTTTTTATCAACACCTCTCTCTAAGCATGTGGACATGTTTTTCGATTTTGGTTTTTGCTTGAGGACAGGCGAGGTCTAAGCTTAGGGGAGTTGATACGTCCATTTTGCACCATGTTTACCTACTGTTATTTGTGTTGTTTTATTGAATAATAATGCTTTTTGGAGTAATTCTAATGCCTTTTCTCTCATAATATGCAAGGTATACACAAAGGGGGAGAATTCTGGTAGCTGGAAATCTGCACCTGAAAAAGCTACGTCAGGCTACCTATTCTGCACAACTCCAAATGAGGTGAAACTTTACAAGGAATTTTTATGGAATATTTGAGGAATATTGGAGCAAATAAGTACCAGAGGGGGCCCACCAGGTGGGCACAACCCACCTGGGCGCTAGGCAGCCCAGGCGCGCCATGGTGGGTTGTGCTCACCCAGGCCCACCTCCGGTGCCCCTCTTCTTGTATATAAGTCATTTTGACCTAGAAAAAAATAAGGAGAGGACTTTCGAGATGAAGAGCCACCGTCTCGAGGCGGAACCTGGGAAGGAGCACTTTTGCCCTCCGGCGGAGCGATTCCGCCGGGGGAACTTCCCTCCTGGAGGGGGAAATCATCGTCATCATCATCACCAACAACTTTCCCATCTTGGGGAGGGCTATCTTCATCAACATCTTCAATAACACCAACCCCTCTAAAACCCTAGTTCATCTCTTGTGTTCAATCTTTGTACCGGAACTATAGATTGGTTCTTGTGGGTGACTAGTAGTGTTGATTACATCTTGTAGTTGATTACTATATGGTTTATTTGGTGGAAGATTATATGTTTAGATCCATTATGCTATTTAATACCCCTAAGATCTTGAGCATGATTATCATTTGTGAGTAGTTACTTTTGTTCTTGAGGTCACGAGGGAAATCATGTTGCAAGTAATCATGTGAACTTGATATGTGTTCGATATTTTGATGACATGTATGTTGTGATTCCCTTAGTGGTGTCATGTGAACGTCGACTACATAACACTTCACCATATTTGGGACTAAGGGAATGCATTGTGGAATATTTATTAGATGATGGGTTGCGAGTGACAGAAGCTTAAACCCTAGTTTATGCACTATTCTGTAAGGGACCGATGGGATCCAAAAGATTAATGCTATGGTTAGAATTTATTCTTTATAATTTTCTCACAATTACAGATGCTTGCGAGGGGGTTAATCATAAGTAGGAGGTTTGTTCAAGTAAGAGCAACACCTAAGCACCGATGAACCCACATACCAAATTATCAAAGTAGCCGACACGAATTAAGCCAACATGATGAAAGTGACTAGATGAAATTCAGGTGTAACCCCAAGAACGCTTTGCTTATCATAAGAGACCGTTTTGGCCTGTCCTTTGCCTCAAAAGGATTGGGATACCTCGCTTCACTTTCGTTAGTACTATCGTTACTTGCTCGTTGCAAATTATCTTGCTATCAAACTACTCCGCTACTTACAATTTTAGCACTCTGAAAACCACTTGTCATTACCTTTTTCTCCTTGTTGGGTTTGACACTCTTACTTATCGAAAAGGCTACAATTGACCCCATATACTTGTGGGTCATCACGCGGCTGTGCCTCGTGCCTTGGCTCAACATCGTTGTTTCCCAGGGGATGAGGAGGCAGGTCATGCGCTATGCCGCACGCACGAGGTGGTGGAGGACAGAGCGAATGGGAAGGCGCCAGGGCCTTTCCCATGGTGTTGACAAGTGCTACGTCTCGAGCTTGCGTAGGTTTTCCCCGAAGAGGAGAGGATGATGCAGCACAGTAGCGTAAGTATTTCCCTCGGTTTTTGAGAACCAAGGTATCAATCCAGTAGCAGGTCACGCGCAAGTCCCTCGTACCTGCACAACACGATAGCAACTCGCAACCAATGCTTAGGGGTTATCAATCCCTTCACGGTCACTTACGAGAGTGAGATCTGATAGAGATAATATATTTGGTATTTTTGATAGATAGATGCAAAGTAAAAAAGTAAAGGCAAAGTAAAAACAAAGCAAGTAAATAAAGTGATATAGATTGATATGATGAGAATAGACCCGGGGGCCATAGGTTTCACTAGTGGCTTCTCTCAAGAGCATAAGTATTCTACGGTGGGTGAACAAATTAGTGTTGAGCAATTGACAGAATTGAGCATAGTTATGAGTATATCTAGGCAATGATCATGTATATAGGCATCACGTCTGGAAAAAGTAGATCGAAACGATTCTGCATCTACTACTATTACTCCACTCATCGACCGCTATCCAGCATGCATCTATAGTATTAAGTTAAAAACAGAGTAACGCTTTAAGCAAGATGACATGATGTAGAGGGATAAATACATGCAATATGATAAAACCCCATCTTGTTATGCTCAATGGCAACAATACAATACATGCCTTGCAACTCTTTCTGTCACTGAGTAAGGACACCGCAAGATTGAACCCAAAGCCATGCACTTCTCCCATTGCAAGAACTACCAATCTAGTTAGCCAAACCAAACGGATAATTCGAAGAGACTTGCAAAGATAACTCAATCATACATAAAAGAATTCAGAGAAGAATCAAATATTTTCCATAGATAATACTGGAACATAAACCAACAATTCATCGGTCTCAACAAACACACCGCAAAAAGAAGATTACATCGAATAGATCTCCACAAGAGAGGGGGAGAACATTGTATTGAGATCCAAAAAGAGAGAAGAAGCCATCTAGCTACTAGCTATGGACCCGAAGGTCTGAAGTAAACTACTCACACTTCATCGGAGGGGCTATGGTAATGATGTAGAAGCCCTCCGTGGTAGATGCCCCCTCCGGCGGAGCTCCGGAACAGGCCCCAAGATGGGATCTCGTGGATACAGAAGGTTGCGGTGGTGGAATTAGGTTTTTGGCTCCCCCTTTGATCATACGAGGATACGTAGGTATATATAGGAGGAAGGAGTACGTCGGTGGAGCTCCGAGGGGTCCATGAGGTAGGGGGGCGCGCCCAGGGGGCGCCCTCCACCCTCATGACCTCCTTGGAAGCTTCTTGGAGTAGGGTCCAAGTCTCCTGGATCATGTTCGGTTGGAAAATCACGATCCCGAAGGTTTCATTCCATTTGGACTCCGTTTGATATTCTGTTTCTTCAAAATACTGAAAAAGGCAAAAAAAGCAATTCTGGGCTGGGCCTCCGGTTAATAGGTTAGTCCCAAAAGTAATATACAAGTGAAAACTAAAGCCCAATATAGTCCAAAACAATAGATAAAGTAGCATGGAGGAATCAAAAATTATAGATACGTTGGAGACGTATCAAGCATCCCCAAGCTTAATTCCTGCTTGTCCTCGAGTAGGTAAATGATAAAAAAAGAATTTTGGATGCGGAGTGATACTTTGGCATAATTTCAATGTAAATCTTCTTAATTGTGATATGAATATTCAGATCCAAAAGATTCAAGACAAAAGTTCATATTGACACAAAAATAATAATACTTCAAGCATACTAATCAAAGCAATCATGTCTTCTCAAAATAACATGGCAAAAGAAAGTTCATCCCTACAAAATCATATAGCTAGGCTATGCTTTATTTTCGTCACACAAAGATGTTCCCAACTTCTATACCCCCGATGACAAGCCAATCAATTGTTTCATACTTAAATAATCTCAAACTTTTTCAACCTTCACACAATACATGAGCGTGAGCCATGGATATAGCACTATGGGTGGAATAGAATATGATGATGGGGATTGTGTGGAGAAGACAAAAAAGTAGAAAGTCTCACATCAACGAGGCTAATCAATGAGCTATGGAGATGCCCATCGATTGATGTTAATGCAAGGAGTAGGGATTGCCATGCAACTGATGCACTAGAGCTATGAATGCTCAACAAAAGAAAACTAGTGGGTGTGCATCCAACTTGCTTTCTCATGAAGACCTAGGGCATTTTGAGGAAGCCCATCGTAGGAATATAAAAGCCAAGTTCTATAATGAAAAATTCCCACTAGTATGAACAAGACAACTTAAGAGACTCACTATATGAAAAACATGGTGCTACTTTGAAGCAGAATATATGAGACTCACTACATGAAGAACAAGTTGCTACTTTGAAGCACAAGTGTGGAAAAAGAGATAGTAGCATTGCCCTATTTTTGGGCCTTTCTCTTTTTTTTGCCTTTCTCTTTTTTTTATTTGGGCAATGCTCTAATGATGATCATCACACTTTCATTACAACATATGAATTACAACTCGATACTAGAACAAGATATGACTCTATATGAATGCCTCCGGCGTTGTACCGGGATGGTGCAATGTATCAAGAGTGACATGTATGAAAAATAATGCAAGGTGACTTTGCCACAAATACAATGTCAACTACAAGATCATCCAATGGCAATATGACAAAAGTAATGCATGTCAGGATGATGATGGTGGAAGTTGCATGGCAATATATCTATGAATGGCTATGGAAATGCCATGATAGGTAGGTATGGTGGCTGTTTTGAGGAAGATATAAAGAGGTTTATGTGTGATAGAGCGTATCGTATCACGGGGTTTGGATGCACCGGTGAAGTTTGCACCAACTCTCAAGGTGAGAAAGGGCAATGCACGGTACCGAAGAGGCTAGCAAAGGCGGAAAGATGAGAGTGCGTATAATCCATGGACTCAACATTAGTCAAAAGAACTCATATACTTATTGCAAAAATTTATAAGTCATCAAAAATTCAAATACTACGTGCATGCTCCTAGGGGGATAGATTGGTAGGAAAAGACCATCGCTCGTCCCCGACCGCCACTCATAAGGATGCACAAGCCAGGTACACTTCATGTTTCAAATTTGTTACACAACTTTAACCATACGTGCATGCTATGGGACTTGCAAACTTCAACACAAGTATTTCTCAAATTCATAATCACCCAACTAGCACGACTTTGATATTATTACCTCCACATCTCAAAACAGTTATCAAGCATCAAGCTTATCTTAGTATTCAACGCACTCAAAAGAAAGTTTCACATATCTTGAATACCAAGTATATTAACATTAAGCAAATTACCATGCTATTAACGACTCTCAAAATAATCTAAGTGAAGCATGAGATATCAAGTTTCTTTAAAACAAATCCACCACTGTGCTAAAAAATATCTAAGTGAAGCACTAGAGCAAAAATTATCACGCTCAAAAAGATATAAGTGAAGCACTATGAGCAAACTATCAAGCTCAAAAGATATAAGTGAAGAACATAGAGTATTCTAACAAATTTCAATTCATGTATGGCTCTCTCAAAAGGTGTGTACAGAAAAGATGATTGTGGTAAACTAACAAGAAAAGACACAAATAATACAAGACGCTCCAAGCAAAACACATATCATGTTGGTGAATAAAAATATAGCTCCAAGTAAATTACCGATGGAAGTGGATGAAAGAGGGGATGCCTTCCGGGGCATCCCCAAGCTTTGACTTTTTGGTGTCCTTGGATTATCTTGGGGGTGCCATGGGCATCCCCAGTCTTAGGCTCTTCCCACTCCTTGTTCCATAATCCATCAAAAGAATTCACCCAAAACTTGAAAACTTCACAACACAAAACTCAACAAAATTCTCGTGAGCTCCGTTAGAGAAAGAAAACAAAAGACTACTTCAAGGTACTGTAATTAACTCATTCTTTATTTATATTGGTGTTAAACCTACTGTATTCCAACTTCTCTATGGTTTATAAACTAATTTACTAGCCATAGATTCATCAAAATAGGCAAACAACACACGAAAAACAGAATCTGTCAAAAACAGAACAGTCTGTAGTAATCTGTAACTAACGCAAACTTCTGGAACTCTAAAAATTCTACCAAAATAGGAAGTCCTGGAAAATTTGTTTATTGATCAGCAGCAAAAAGAATCAAAGCAAAATCACTCTCCAGTAAAAAATGGCAGCTAATCTCGTGAGCGCTAAAGTTTCTGTTTTTCAGCAGAATCAAATCAACTATCATCGTAGGTTATCCTATAGGTCCTAGTTGGCACAAACACTAATTAAAACATAAAACCACATACGAACCGAAGGTAGATGGATTATTTATTCCTAAACATAAGCAACAACAAAAAACACAAAATAAAGTTGGGTTGCCTCCCAACAAGCGCTATCGTTTAACGCCCCTAGCTAGGCATAAAAGCAAGGATAGATCTAGGTAGTGTTATCTTTAATTTTCAGTTTTTTGGTGGAGTCATGCTCGAATCCGGGAGGTTCTTTCCTCTTCCCTTCATACTCGGAAATTTTTAGATCTAAATAATCCAACCGCTTATTGCAAAGAGTAATCAACATATTCATGCGGTGAAGATTTCCGCTAACACTTTTAAGAGGCTCAAGAGACTTTTGTAAACAAATTGTTACTTCGCAAATCTTCTCAAACACTTGGGTTTCTCCTTGGGTAGGATGAGATCCTCCCTTTTGGGGTAGTGTTCCCACTATTCCCTCTATAATTTCAAGCACAATTTTGGGATCAATCTCAATGAAATTTCCCTTGGCAATGTAGTCCAAGAGTTGTCTATGCGTCATATTTAACCCAACATAAAAATTTCGAAGAAGAATTCTAAAGTTCACCTCTAGGGTGCACTTATGATAAGAATCCATCATCCTATACCAAGCATCTTTTAAGTTTTCTCCTTGCCTTTGCTTGAAGTGTAGAACTTCAAACTCGGGAGACATAGGAGCGGATAAGGAATTAGACATGATGACAAGCAAGCAAACAAACACACGAGCAGACAAAAGGACGAGGAAAAGGCAATGGAAAGAGAGGAGGAGATTGGGAAAGAGAGGGCGAATAAATCGGCAAGGGTGAAGTGGGGGAGAGGAAAACGAGAGGCAAATGGAAAATAATGTAATGCAAGAGATAGAGATTGTGATGGGTACTTGGTATGTTGACTTTTGTGTAAGCCTCCCCGAAAACGGCGCCAGAAATTCTTCTTGCTACATCTCGAGCTTGCGTTGGTTTTCCCCGAAGAGGAGAGGATGATGCAACACAGTAGCGTAAGTATTTCCCTCAGTTTTTGAGAACCAAGGTATCAATCCAGTAGGAGGTCATGCTCAAGTCCCTCCTACCTGCACAACACGATAGCAACTCGCAACCAACGCTTAGGCATCACGTCCGGAACAAGTAGATCGAAATGATTCTGCATCTACTACTATTACTCCACTCATCGACCGCTATCTAGCATGCATCTAAAGTATTAAGTTAAAAATAGAGTAACGCTTTAAGCAAGATGACATGATGTAGAGGGATAAATTCAAGCAATATGATAAAAACCCCATCTTGTTATCCTCGATGGCAACAATACAATACGTGCCTTGCAACTCTTTCTGTCACTGAGTAAGGACACCGCAAGATTGAACCCAAATCCATGCACTTCTCCCATTGCAAGAACTACCAATCTAGTTGGCAAAACCAAACGGATAATTCAAAGAGACTTGCAAAGATAACTCAATCATACATAAAAGAATTCAGAGAAGAATCAAATATTTTCCATAGATAATACTGGATCATAAACCCACAATTCATCGGTCTCAACAAACACACCGCAGAAAGAAGATTACGTCGAATAGATCTCCACAAGAGAGGGGGAGAACATTGTATTGAGATCCAAAAAGAGAGAAGAAGCCATCTAGCTACTAGCTATGGACCCGAAGGTCTGAAGTAAACTACTCACACTTCATCGGAGGGGCTGTGGTGATGATGTAGAAGCCCTCCGTGGTGGATGCCCCCTCCGGCGGAGCTCCGGAACAGGCCCCAAGATGGGATCTCGTGGATACAGAAGGTTGCGGCGGTGGAATTAGGTTTTTGGCTCCCCCTTTGATCATACGGGGATACGTAGGTATATATAGGAGGAAGGAGTACGTCGGTGGAGCTCCGGGGGGCCCACGAGGTAGGAGGGCGTGCCCAGGGGGGCACGCCCTCCACCCTCGTGACCTCCTCGGAAGCTTCCTGGATCACGTTCGGTTGGAAAATCACAATACCGAAGGTTTCATTCCGTTTGGACTCCGTTTGATATTCTGTTTCTTCAAAATACTGAAAAAGGAAATAAACAGCAATTCTGGGCTGGGCCTCCGGTTAATAGGTTAGTCCCAAAAGTAATATAAAAGTGAAAAATAAAGTCCAATATAGTCCAAAACAGTAGATAAAGTAGCATGGAGCAATCAAAAATTATAGATACATTGGAGACGTATCAAGAAGCTTGGAGATGCGGCCAAGCCAGGCGCCATAGCCTTTGTTGACGGGACGGTACTGTAGCAGCTCGCGCACCACGAGTAGCACAGCGTGCCTGTTCGCCGGCCCGCGATGAGCGTGGGAGGACGAAGCCGTGGCCGGAGTGAGAGAAGGTATGGTGGTGCGGCCATCATGTAGCACAGAGACGGCAGAGAGGAGGCCTGCTGCTCATGCGCGGCTGGGTCAAGGGCGGCGTTGGCCACGCCGGAAGTAGAGTGGCAAGGAGTGTTGTGACCTGCCAGCACCTTCTGGGTGACGTGGGAATCCTGACACTCGGCACGAACACGGCGAGCATCGGCTATCACGAAGATGGATCTGAAGGGGATCGTGTAACACCCTGGATTTTGCCCTTTTCTTTTTTGTTTGATTTTCTTGGATTTATTGATTTGATTTGCTTTTCAGTGGCTATGTGGTTCCAAAACTTGGGAAGATCATGTCTTCCTAGGTTTTATTGTGGCTTGTCATCCTCATTATCATCCCTAGATCATGTCATTTCCATCCTAGCCCAAATCCCAATATTCTTTTATTGGGAGTATTCCATTTTCATTAAAGGAATTATCCTATTTGCCCTAGGTTGTGAAGCAACCCATCTTTCTGTCACTCAAAAAATTCCCAAATAATTCTCATAATTGTTTGGGTCATATCATCCTCAAATATGGCAAAACTTTTCATTGCCATGTTAAAAAATAATCCTCCAATAGTTTCCTATTCTGCCCTAAATGGCACATTGCAAAGCAAGTCCCATTTATCTTTGCCCAATCGCTCCCAAACTTATTGGACATATTTTCTTGTCCATATAATTGCCCCATCCCAAAATTCAACTCAATTTGCCTAGTAAATATTCCTAAGCAATTTTTCAAAGTTCCTGTCCGAGGGAAGACATCGTGAAGGAAGTGCAAAAGCTAGGCATATCCAAATGAGCTAAAAATTTGCAAGGTCCATATGATCAAATCATGACTCTCCACCAAATGTGAGCTCATGTAACTCACGTATGTGAGCATAACTCCAAATCTTGGTTTCTGGTCAGATTTTCAGTTTGTAAAGAAACTATATTTTACTAGTTAGTTGCACGTGATTTGCACGCCAATACATAATCATGCATAAAATAATGAATAACTCGACAAGGCATGACTCACACAACATTTTGCATTTTCAATGAATATTGCAAAAAAAATAGGTCCAGGAATGTTATCATAAAACTGATAAATAAACAATTTAACGATTTTGTATTTATCAGTTGCATGAAACTGCAAATCGGACCAATCGATTTCATCAAGTGTCTTATGTCGAGAGAGGTGTGCCGGTGAGGCCGATCCACGAGTGACTTGGACTCGGGGATGGCGCAACAACATCGTTGTCGGTGGAGGGGAGTCATAGTTTTGACTTGTTCGAATGCAATGGGGGTGCTGGGAGCTTGCCGATGATGGAATCTGGCGAGGTTTACAAAGAGGCTTAGGCGGCAGAGGATATGGAGTCGAGCAGGACAGAGGGCGGAGCGGTACGTTGTTGGGCCTGCGTCGGGCAATGGTTCCAGAAAGAAGAACAACAGTAAAATGACAAGGAATATGAAGTTGTGGCCGCTGACCTGAATCGGATTACAGATAAAACTTACTAATATAATTTGTTTTTAGGATTGACATGTAGGTTTTCCCTTAATTCCACATCTAAGTGAGTTGTTAAATTTCTTTTTGTTTGTCATTTTACCTAGAGAATTTTTGGCATGCCCTTTACCCCATTTAGTGCACATTGTCAATAAAAAACTGAAATAAACCATTCAACTATTTATCCTAAACTTGTGTTATTCTCTTTTGATTATCCTTTCAGAAGATTTCCATCATGTAGAGTTTGATCCTTATGTTAGGCTCATATAGCGGACAATGCGAACGGTATACATGCTCAACATAACTAAACACTAACAATATTTACAGAGATTTTCCTAAATATTAAAATAAAAACAACTCACTCATCTTGAACCTAAACAGGAAAATGATTATAAATTATTTTGGGATGTTAGCAAATATGTGGTTCGCATTCTATCAAAGACACATGTGTTCTTTAATGAAGTCAACATATATTTGTTCAATTATTGATTTTGATAATATAGAAAATCATCTATTCATAATATGTCTATATGAGGTACGTAGTTTGGAAGGTATGAAACATAAATATTTTTTGATGAAATAACACATATTGAATTATGTGAATATGTTGCTGTAAATATAATTTGATAAGCAATGTAATAGTAGAAGAAAAGTACATTTATATTTACTTTAGAGAAGTACATAATCCAAAAAATAAGAAATGAAAATTATATTGGCAGATGGACCAGCAGGACTTTTTTTTGTGGCGAACACAATAACACGAATAGGTGTGTACTCCCTTCGCTCCTAAATATAAGTCCTTTTAGAGATTCAATTACAAAAACTACATTCGGATGTATATTGACTTTTTTTAGTATATGTTCACTCATTTTTCTTCGTAGGTAGTCTATAGTAGAATCTTTAAAAATATTTATATTTAAAATGGAGGGAGCATTTTTTATTATCCAGCCAAATCGTGGAGACTTGAAGCATTTTGAGGTTGATATTTCTTTTCTGGAGGTTTCCACCGAGCTGGCCTTTTCTTGCCTTTGCAGCAGGTGGTGTAGAGGAATCGAGTAGAGTAGCTGCCAGTTTTTTATAGAAGGAATCCCCTGGAGTTCGCGGGAAAGATGCAAGATGGGCCCCATATGTCACATGCTCAGTACCAGCCTATGCCATGTGCGCATGCAGGAGCAGGCCGCACCACCGCGAATCCCTGGAATGGAAGTTATACGATCTTTTAATTGAATGTTATATATTGCAGCCGTAGCGGAGCAAACAAATGTGAGCCATTCGATTGAAACCATCCAATGGTCCATATTATAAGTTACTCGTATACTATATAGTAGTATAGATATTGCTTCATTTAATGTGTAAATTTTTCAGGACATTCTCCTATCCATATAAACTCCCTCCACCAAGTTTTGGCTCAATCCATACTCCATTTGCCCTGTGTAATATTTGCAAAATTCTATCCAGACAGATGCTTTGTGAAGCAAGTGCTATTTTGGTTCATCCAAATGGCATGAAACTTTTTGGGCATCTTCAAATCCTCAAATCATTGGGCCATGCCTAATTTTAGCTCAACTTGCCTCTTCATGTGAGTGCAACTTCATCTTTCCTAAATCTGGCCATTTTGGCACTTTCTACAGCAACCACCCTCTAAAGTCCTCCTCTTAAGCTGATTTTTGGTGATCAAAGTCACCTTAGTGTGTGATAAGCACCAGACAAATCAGTTCCTTCATTGCCAAGTTTGTGTCCCCTCTAGAGAGCACAAACAAGTTGCTGCGGATCTGTTTTGGCTCCTCCTGTTTTTCTCTTCTTTGCCCCTGAACCAACTTGTTGCTTCGTTTAGTCTCAGGGCACTAAGGTAAATGCACTAGACATGTCGGTTCGGCCAGAATGCGCCGCGTATGCCAGCTCACGCAGTGACCATGGGGTGCATCAGCCAAAACCTTGCTCTGGTATGTTGTCGCCACTGTTCCCGTCATCTCCCTCATCGTCTCGACCTCAAACTTTGTCTAGGAGATCACCCGTGCTCAACTGCATCAACCTGCATAGCTGCCCGCCCTGAGACGCTACAGTGTGGTCGCTGTCACCATGCCCGTGATGCTAGCTTCCCCTGTCCATCATTGGAGCTTAGGAGCTCGCCCGTGAGCTTGAAAAGCCTCACCCGCGTCTATATAAGAGACCCCCAAGTCCTCCCGCAGCTCATTCAGCCCTCCCCCGCCTCATTTTGTCACCAGAGTCGCCTAATCTCTCCGGAGTTTGCTTGTGTCCGCCATGGCCGCCGTGGTTCCTCCTTGGTTTCAGTGAGCCTAGCCTCCCTCCCCTCCTCCCAACCTGTCCACGAGCTCCCCCTCATCCTCGCGCGTCGCCCCACCCACTTGCCCATCATTGGAGTTGGCCGTAGCTCCGAAAACCACCACCCCCGCCACGCCTATGTAGCCTCCAGGCGCCGCCCCTCCCCTCGGTTCCACCCCTCCCCGGTGCCCCCTTGGCCTCTGAACGGGTCCGCCTCATTGTCCCGCACCCTCCGGTGGTCTCCTTTCATCCGTTGGTGGCCTGAGTTGGCCATGCTCGTCACAGGATCACGCCACTGCCGCTTGCCGCTGCGGTCGCCTCGTCCTGTCCCCGCCTCTCCTTCGGCTACCCCTGGCCGCGCCGCTGCATGGCGAGCTCGCCGATGACCGTGCCCTTGCAGGAGACGGCCGGAGCCGGCCAGGCCAGTCGCTGGCCGAGTCCCTCACCTTCTCCTCCTCTGTCTCGATTGGGATAGAGGGAGGAGGAAGAAGATGAGCGCCAGCCTGCCCCCTGCCCCCTGGACCCACATGTAAGGGACCCCAGCCCTGGGCCCGCTCGTTTTAACACTACAGAAAAAGACACATCCATGACATTTTGGAATGAACGAATTTTTTTCCGTCATGCTTATGACACTTCAATGACGATAATTGTGAAAAAACCCAGTATCATCATAGACGTGGTGGGCTCCTACTTCTATGAAAAAAAATCATGATAGAAAATGGGCTTTTTTTCCTGGGCGGGCCGGAGACGCAACTGCATGACATTCTTTGGGCCATCCATGACAGAAAAAACCGTGGTAGAAGGAAGGGCGAGGAAAATTTCGGGGAGTTCCTGGTTACTGTGGGTGGTCGGGGGCCGAGCGATGCGCGTTTCTCTCATACACGTACACGCGTGTGTGCGAGGCGTTGGGCTCTAACTAAACCCGAGTGAGACGTTGGTCTCTAACTGAACTCAAGTGATTGCACTAGCTACATTACTGAACTAGACCGATCGATGGGGGTGAGCATTGTTGGGGGGTTTGGATGAACAGTTCCTGGTGGGGGTGGATGAACACGGCCCCGTGGTGTTGCCATTGGATGAATAGGACCCCGATCGAGCCGGTTGGGGGTGGAAGAACAGGACCCCGTGGAGGGCTGGATGAACAGGACGACCCCGTCGAGGGCTGGTTGAACAGTAGTCGGTGGAGGGCTGGATGAACAGTAGGCCGTGGAGGGGTGGTTGAACAGGACCCCATGGAGAGGGCTGGTTGAATAGTAGCCGGTGGAGGAGCGGTGGAGCCTGGATGAACAGGAGCCCGTGGATGAACATTCGTAGGTGGAGGCTGGAGGAGGTCGATGGTGGATGAACAGTAGCCCGTGGTGGCTCGAGAAGGTCAACGGTGGAGATGAACAGTGTCCCCTGGAGTCCCGTTTTGTGGTACGCCACACCCCTCCCGATGAACAGGACCCCCGTTTCAACTGTAGCGCTCCAACACAAGTCTGTTTCCTCCGTTTTGCGGTATGCCACACCCCTTACGATCAACATGACCTCGTTTCGACCATAGGAGGTCCAACAGAAGTCCGTTTCCTCCGTTTTGCGGTACGCCAGACCCCTCCCAATGAACAGGATCCCGTTTCGATCGTGGTCGGTCAAACACAAGGTTGTTTCCTCCATTCTGCGGTACGCCAGGCCTCGTTTCCATCGGTTGTTTTCGTTCTGCGGTGTGCTCCAACACAAGGTTGTTTCCTCCCGATGAACACGACGATGCATTCCGTTCCGACCCAGCTGGTTGGCTCCCCATGAAAACAACAACGACGCAGTTTCTCCGTTCCAACCCAGCCATGTACACGAGCCCTGGCCGTACATATGCGCGAGTAGGCGTTCGAGACCCCGCCCGTATGTACGTACATGGCCGTATTTTCTTTCTTGCACCCTGGCCAATGTACGTACGTGTACATGCTACGTGCGCGCCTCTACTACGGCACGTGCCCGCTTCTACTACGACATGTGCCCTTTCGTCCTCTACAACGCTACGTACGCTTCCACCAGGTGGGTCCCGACTGTCAGGCACTTCCTTGCATGCAAAGATGTAGCTGGTGGGTCCCAGCAGTCAGGGGGCGAATCATTTTTTTGCCCGGACGCACTTCCTTGCATGCGAAGATGTCGCTGGTGGGTCGCAGTAGTCAGGGGGGAAACGTTTTTTCCATGAAATATGGTGGCCCATCTGGTGGGTCCCTACTGTCAGGTGGAGGAATATTTTTTTTGCGCGTAATAAGGAGGCACTTCCTTGCGGCTACCGTGGACCTAGCTGTCAGCCTCTCCACGTACAGTACTCTTCCGATGGAAGTCGTTCCTTGACCATGTTGACCACGCCACCCCGAGAGCACCAGGGCGATGGACGACGCCGAGGCCTAGGAAGGGGACGACGTGGAGCCTGGGAAGACGCGGCAGTGGAAGCTCACGTGGAGAGGAGTACGAGGGTTCACTGGTTCGGTTGCAGTGTGAGGCTGCTATCACCGCAGAATAACAGGGGGTGTGGGTGAGGCATCCACGGCATCACAGCCGGCCACGGGAGGCAGGAGCACGCGGCATGACCAGCGCTGGTTTGGGCGGCTGGAGCAAGAAGACCAGAGGTTGAAGAAGCACTATGGCCGTTGGATGGACATCGTACAGTCACTGGAGCTAGAATCGTTCATATTGACTAAGTTGACAAAGCTCTCCATCCCCGTCAACTTAGTAGGCCCACAAGTCAGCCTCCCACTATGGTGGGTCCCAGCTGGCAGGGGGTATTCATTTTTTGTGCGCAATAACGAGGCACTTCCTTGCGTGTGAAGATATAGCTAGTGGGTCTGACCTGTAAGCGGAGGGGGGGGTCGCGAAATACAAATGCCCTTCCAGTGGGTCCCAGATTTCAGGTGGAGGAATCATTATTTTGCGTGTAATAAGGAGGCATTTCCTTGTGTGCGGCCGTGGACCCAGTTGTCAGCCTCTCCACGTACAGTCCACTTCCGATGGATGTCGTTCATTGACCACGTTGACCACGCCACGCCCAGAGCACCAGGGCGGTGGACGACGGCGTGGCCTACGAAGGGAACGACACGGATCCGAGGAGGACACGGCAGTGGCTGCCCACACGATGGGGAGTACAAGGGTTGACTGGTTTGCTGTCGTCGCCGGAAAATAATAGGAGGTGTGGGTGAGTAGAGGGATATAAGGCTAGGGATGCGAGTATGGTGGGGCCGTGAGGCCTGCTCGACAGCACAGCCGGTCACGGGAGGCGGGAGCCGGCGGTTCCGTCAGCGCTGGTTTGGGCGGCTGGAGTAGGAAGATCAGAGACTGAAGAAGCATGATTGCCATTAGATTGACATCTAATGGTCTGACGCTGGTAGAGTCGATTGTTGACTAAGTTTCTTTTTTTTTGAGAAACCTTGTGTACACATGAACTTAGTAGGCCCACAAGTCAGCCTCCAAATCCGTGGCAGACAACATAGAGCCCATTTGCTAATTTTTTAATAATTTTCAGCCCATTTGCTAATTCTTAAGTAATTTATTACAGCCCATTTTCTGCCCAGGACCATGGTCAAAAAGTTCAACCTTATTTTGCATATTTCGGTGGAGTCCGAACTGTTGTAATCCCGAAATGATAAACATTTTTTAAGAACTTATTGATTTGCCAAAAAATCGTTCTGTTTTTGTAAGCAAATAAGACGTGGGACAATTGAGTTGGTTTAAGGGAAAACCAGTGGTAAAAAAATCAGCGCTGGGAGGGAAAAAAATAAGGATGTAAATATGAAAAGGGAATTTTATGTATTTTCAATATAATGATACGTGTATATGAACTAGTAAAACTATAGGTAGAGATTAGAAAATAGATGTAGGACATGGCGTGTCAAGAGGAAAATATAATTGGGCTGTGTGTTTGATTTAGTAAAAAAACTGCCTGTGGATGTTGTAAGACAAAATATAACTAATGCTAGCGGGCAAGAGGCCAGTAGACCTGCTGGATCTTTGTGCCCCATTGTCGTCATGGGCTGGGTCTGTTAAAAACAAAACCAAGCCTGGGTAGTCTACAACCCAATTGAAACTTGCTCGACCTGAAAACACAATATACCTGCTCAATAAGCGAGAGAATTCTGCAAGTATAGACTGATAACTGGGAGCAGGTATATTGTTTTTTCATCATGATAATAAGTGCATGCACTTGTTTCGAAAAATTTGGAGAACTGGGAATTTAACGACATGTGCTTATGCTACCCATCAAATAAAAATCAGGTGCCTAAAAATTCATTTGGAAACAAATGATTCATCTTTATATCCACTTCGGCCCTCGGCATGATGGTTGGAAGCAAATGCCAAGTTCATAAAGAAAGACGTCAACAACAATACCAACTTGCGGACGACAAGGTAGTACAAGTACCAATACCAAACTAACTTATAATCTTTTTACTCCTGGCCCTAGTGTTCGTCTGGTAGAAAATCTTGCAGAGGATCAGCTCCCTCTCCTTCTCTTGCTCTAGGTCCCGGAGGTGGTACTGGTGCATCACCCAGTTGGTCCTTTGCTGGTTGAAGTTCTTGTTGGTGTGCAGCACCAGAAACTTTTTGCTGCCCGTCTGCCCTGCCGTTGACCATCACCGGCAAGGTATTGCCAGTCTTGTGCCACATCGCGTGCATGCCACACTCCGACTGTATCTTGCGACGCGCCCACATGCCCCTTTTGAACACCCTAGAATTGTGCTGGAAGAAATGCTTGCTTAGGCCAGTCAGTGTGATACCTATAGTATTGTCGAATACAGGTTTTAGTGTACGTAGTTGGCATTTTCATAACATCTTTGGCATGTTGCAGTCACTTGTTTCACTTTTTATTAACTGTCAAATTGTAATTGCTTCACTAGGTCAGCATCTAAAAAGAAAAATAGAGCTATAAACAAAGGAATATGTTTGTGCAAGTAGAGGGCCAATTGGTGTCTTACCCGGAAGTTTCTCAGGATTGGTGTAGCATATGCCGTGCTCACTGTCGATGGTTGGTATGAACAAATCGATGAGAGGCTAAGATCTCGTGCTGTCAGCACTCACTTTGTCCTTAAGGTGCTCGACTAGCTCCTGATCCGTGGGATCGAACTTGATGCCAGCCGGCAGCACCGGCCAATCCTTCTTGGACTTTCATCAGTTAATTCCAGTTATATGGTACTGAATATATGTTCAGTCAACTGTTTTAAGTGAATGATGAAAGATTTCGACAGATAAGTGGTACTCCAAATCTGAAGTCCAGAATACCCGAACACGTTGCCGTGATTCTTGTGTAACCTCACGCGTAGCGTGTTGTCATGTCAATTTGACTGACGTATACTAATACCGCTACTATACTACTTACTAGTCATATTTACTGTCACATTTTAACCATAGGTTTAACTAACAAGTACGCACCATAGGTTCTACAATAGGCTCCCCCTGTATAGGGCAATTTTCAGGAAAAAAACCTAAACCGAAAACAAAACCCTCCCATGGTCCCCATCTCCTACCCCACCTCTACGCTCGCCTCCCGTGCAGCTGCCACGGCGACCCTCCACCCACGCCGACACGCCGCCACGGTCTCCCTCCAAGGCGGCGCCCGCCCGCCCTCCCTCCCCCGCATCGGCGGGCCGCTCGCCCGCCCTCCTTCCCCCGCAATGGCGCGCAACCCACCAGCCTGCCTCCCCGGCGCCGCTATTCCGCCCTTCCACCCCCGAACCGGTGCGCCGCCACCCGCCTACCTTGCACCAGGGCGCCGCCCGCCCGTCCTCCCTTCTCGCGCACCACCGCCTGCCTACCTTCCCAGCGCCGCGTGGCTGTCTTCCCTTCCTTGCATTGTGGCGCCGCCCGCCCGCCCTCCCTCCCCCCGCACCGATGCGCCACCAGCCCGGCTCCCCTACCACGAGCCAGCGACCTGCCATGGCCCCCCTCCCACGAGCCGGTGCCCGGCCTCCTTCCCCGTGACGTGGATATTGCCTGCAAATCGACGCCATGCACCTGTCTACGGGATAATTGGAACATGGCTGCTCATATTAGACGTTGTTCAGTTGATTTATGATGAGCAACCTGCAGTTGCAAATTAAAATGATGTTGTACTTGATATCAGTGACCATTTCAAGCTACAGATATTGCTATATTGTATTATATATTGCAATATAGACTTGTATATTGTATCTGAGCTCATTACCTAATGTCTCTTATATTCTTTTATACTTGTTATAAATAAATCATAAGCAGTACAAGAACCTCATAGAAAGAAATACAAAATATATTGCCATCAACAGTGCATAACATATATATAAAGAAGTACAAACTACATATTGAAAAAAAGATGCAGTATTACCATTTATTCATTTTGGGCGCAACCCATTGAAGTATCAACATTTATCAACAACTATCCCAGGGTTAAAAGAAGCGATTAAATAACATGTTTATTTTTATTATCGGGCAGTGCCATAAAACAACTATGGGAAGTAACACTGATTCATTATGAGCAGTACCGTTTATATAACTTGAGCAGTACTGTTTATATAACTTGAGCAATACAAAACATTTTTATTACGTGGTGGTACTATTGAATCACTCTGGTCAATACAATTAATGTATTTTAAGCAGTACAAACACATTTTATTACCAGGCAGTACGAAACTTATATTTCACAAAAGTACAAAATAGATGTCAAGGGGAGTTTAGTTCTGTAGAAATAATTTACGGGTAGTATAATTTATTCATTTTGAGCAGTACAATTATTATTATTATTATCGGGTATTACAAAACTCATATTCCACGGAAGTACAAGGTACATGTGAAGGGAATTTGAGTTCTCAGGAAAAAATTATGGGCAGTATAATTTAATCATTTTGAGCAGTACAAAAACTTCTTTATTGCCGGGCAGTACGAAACCCGTATTCCACAGAAGTACAAGGAAAATTTGTGTTCTTTTAAAGTAAATTCGAGCAGTACAATTTATTCATTTCGAGCAGTACAATTATTATTATTATTATCGGGCAGTACGAAACTCATATTCCACAAAATTAAAAGGTACATGTGGAGGGAATTTGAGTTCTCTCGAAAAAACTTATGGGCAGTACAATTTAATCACTTTGAGAAGTACAGAAACTTCTTTATTGTCGGGCATTACAAAACTCATATTCCATAGAAGTACAATACTATGTTTCCTTGTAACAGGAAAAATCTTGGTATTTTGAATATTGTTCAAAAACCGTGAAGAATTAGAAAAATGTTAAAACACAAAAATTTGCTAAATTTCAATACCTTTCCAACGCCATATCATTTGCATCATTTCGAGGTCCAAAGAACATCAATGATCATATTTTAATAGATCTAAAATTTAGTATTTTCAAAACTGTTTCAAAACTATGCATAATTTGAGAAAACTTAAAAAAACGTTTGTAAATTTCAGAAGCTTTCCAATGTTATATCATTTGCGCTATTTCGAGAAGTGGTTAAAAAATTAATATATAATTTCTGTTCGTCTATTTTGAATGAATCTCGGTATTTTCAAAACTGCTCAAAAACTATGTAAAATTTGAAAACATTAATAGACGAAAAAGATGGGAATTTCAGTACCTTTCCAACACCATATCATTTGCATCATTTCGATATCCAAAAAAGATCCAGGATCATCTTTTAATTAAACAAATTTTTAGTATTTTCAAAACTGTTCCAAAACTGTGCAAAATTTGAAAAAACTTACAACATGAAAATGTCTGTAAATTTCAGTAGCTTTTCAACGATATATCATCTGCTATATTCCGATAAGTGGTTAAAGAATTTCGTTCAAAACACTTTTCATTCAGCTTGTGATGATTTCTGTTTTTTGAAAATTCATAATAAAAATAGAAAAGTGAAGCAAGTTACAATATAAAAAGATGATAATTTTCTGTAGCTTTTCAACGGTATATCATTTGCGCAATTCCGATTAACAGTTTAGAATCTATTAGTGAATTACTATGCAAGTACAGAAGAGTAGTACCGACTTTACGAAAAAGAAGTACGGTAGTGTTATGCAGAAGCAGTACCAGATCTTTATTCCGAGCAGTACGAGATTATTGCAGAATATTATTCTACCATCGATTGTAGAATAGACGACATATATATATAGCGTCTGCATCATCATTATCAGTACATCCTACGCAGGTGAGTTAGAATGCACTTGATCCCAGAAAGGTATCTATCCTTCAAACCAGAGGAGTGTTTCAAACTAACAACAATACATAATATCCAACAAAAGAGGGTCGTGCTACAGCAGCAGAATACATGGCCCAATCTAGTATCAGTATGAATCAAGTTGTGCATATTTGTTGTTAGCATGAACCACATCGCCGCATGTCGGGTTTGCAAAAGCCATCCATCGCATGGAAGCTTGATGCCTTTCACACACTAAAGATTATCTAGCAACAAGCTGTGTCGACGAATCTCTAGATATTGTGATTCATGAAACCCATGGTATGATGTGTAAACACAGTCCCCCCTGGCGAATGGAAGTTGCATAGCACGGTAATCATGGCTGGTGATATGATTGATGATTGGTTGGATGATCGGATAATTGAGCCCGAGGAACATGGAGTCGTTGCCGAGGCTGTAAACCCGCCTCCAGTTGAATACTCCTGGCCAACAGAGCCGGGATCTTTCTCGAACATGAAGCAGCCATAGCCATCAATGTCACGAACGCCCTAGGCATTGTACTTCATGTGGTTTGATGTAATGGTTTGGTCATTTTGGTACGTGCGAATGAGCATCAAATGACCGCCGTTAGCTGAACGAGTGATAAACCACCACCCATCGGCTAGTATGATTCCAGGTCCTGGAATCATGAAGGCCAGCGCATTTGCATCTGCTGTAACAATTCAAATTGGAGACCAAAAGGAAAAAAATAAACAATCATATTCAGAGTATGTGTGGAATTAAGATTATTATAACAATGCCACATATCATAGACAGAGAATTGCAATGTCGTGGTCATAATCATACCCCAAGTTAAAAAATAAGCCAATGGCTTTCATATTCTAGCAATATGTCATGGTTCAAACATCATGTAACAATGAGAGGAAAAAAACTCTAAGCAATAACATGCGGTGTTATAAAAATCTTGGAAATGTGAGTAACATATAGCAAACATGAGGTTATGCTCATAGTATCTATTCTAACAATCATTAGATGCCAATTGTTCTCATATCAACTCTAACAATAACATGTGTGGTCATAAAATAGGAAATGAGAGGAACATATAGCAATGATGTGGTTATAGACATACTATCTATTCTAAATTTGTATCTATGAACGGGCAGTCGTATTCATAAGGTAAAGATGAGGTGAGAGAGAACAATTACATGACGATAGGTTCCACAACTATAGGCAGCCAATCTGTGTGTCGACCGCGTAAATGATGCCATCGTGCAGTATAGCATCAGACAAATGTTGCCTCAACGGGATTGACGATGAGCCATAACCATGTATGGCGACCGGATTCCAGATAGACTAATCCCAAGCATTAGCAAGCAGGGTTCCACCGGATTCCAGATAGACAAATGTTGCCTCAACCGGATTCCACCTACGAGGATCAAGCATTAGCAAGTAGGGTGTCTTGAAAAGAGCCGTCCGGTTGTAGACAAGTAGACAGTACAAAGACACCAAGCATGCGGCTAGATGGATGGTGTTGAGTAGGTCCATACGATTATAGATATGCTCCAAGAGAACATCATGGAGGGAATTCCAATCGAGGGTCTGCGTGTCACTCAGTTCTGCCATTGGGGTTTTCGGTGCATGTGAGCCAGCGGGGAAGTGGATTCGGGCGGGCTAGAAAAGAAGCTTCTCCTCATGTGGCCGAGCAGTGAGTGGGGGGCTATGGTACGCGCGAGCTACCAAGTAAGATGGTGCGAGTGGACGAGTAGTGAGCGGGGGGAAATGGTGTGCGGCCGACAACGGGGAAGGGAGGACGAACAAGAAGAGAGGGGGAAGAAGAGTGAAAGACAGGGAAGAAAGTGCATTAAATCTCAATTCTACTAGTACTACTACCAGGATATACCGTCCTTCGAAGTGTAAATAGTTACACCGATGACATGTGGGTCTACCTCAAGAGGGCCCATATGTCAATTAATGGAGGAGAGAGGTGCGTAGGCGTATTTGCGTAAGCGTGCTCTACTAGCAAACATGATGGTAGTACTGGGTAAGGCTGATTTAGTAACATCAACACGCTAGTTCATCTTATTAATTAAGTGTCCCATCTGCTGCAGCGTGTATTGTCACTTCACTACGAAGACTAGTTGAATAGTTCTCTCTGACCGAGATGGGGAATAATGGATCGCGAAGACTTCCTATCTACAGTATCCCTATGCCTCTATGCTCACTTCACTCATTTTGCTCCATACGTACTCACTTGTTGAAATACCTAGAAAGACAAATACTCCATATTTGGGAATAGAGGGAGGCTTTTACTCTGTATTTGGGAATAGAGGGAGTATCACCATATGGAGGGAACACATGAAGCTTGAAATATGAACATATCAATGGGAGGGAGTAAAAGCCTCATGCATGCATGCAACATGCAACACTCACACGTACACATGGACGCACGCAACACTCACGCACCCATGCGACATACAACACACGACGCAACACACACGCTCACGCTCAAGTGCTCAATCTACTCCCTACATCTGTGAAAGACTGTACATTTTGATATTTACATATTGACCAGGGCATAATTAACGCCCAAAAGTAGTAGACCTATGTGTGCATGCGACCATTGAGAGAAGAAGATTAAACGAAGGTTGTTGCATGATGTAATTAAGGATAGACATGTAGCCTATACCTAGAGCACAAGTTGGTGCATTAGTCAATCAATATCGATTTAGATTAAAGGCTAAATGCATTGGACATGTAGATGTACAATCTTTGTTTTTTAGCCAATGTACACTCTTTGTTGGAAGACCGAGGGAGTACACATGCATGCACTCACATACACATCCAGGGTGGTTCACAATCAAGGGTTGGACCCCTGTCGCGCCTGCGTATAGTTTTGTTTAGCTGATTTCTTTGCTTTGCCAACTGACAGGTGGGACCCAGAAACCAGGTGACAATTTAACCAGTCAACAAAGTGCCATGTCGACTATGTGGCCGGTCAGTAGGGTGCAATACGGTGCTCTACGATGACCTAGTGATCGCATAATCACCGCAAAATTATATATAGTGACCGTAAAGAGCGTATTGTTACATACGTTGACTGCCAGTGTATTTTTCTCGTTTCAAATGAAGCCATATTAACCGGAAAGGACGCAGTATGGACTAGTACTAGTATTGCTTTGATGTGTCCCGTCAACTCGCCGAACAAGGAGAAGCTTGCTTACTACGCCTCTCGCTCGCCCACGCATGCGATGGCTCGTAGGACGAGTAGAGGGTTTTGACTACAGCGCCCTCTCCCTCTCCCTCTCCCTCGCTCTCTCCCTCGCGGTGGACATGCAGCAGTTCAATCAGTGTCAGATTGCCAGAAGCATATTGTACTGTAGTATCATCATTGTTGGACCTTCCGAAGAGAGGAAGAGCCAAGTGCAAGGTTCACACGAGTACGAACTGTTGGACCTCCCGAAGAGGAAAAGAGCCAAGCGCAAGGTTTTATAGGAGTTGTCATCCTAGTAGGAGTATACTACAACTATAGCGAATGATGCTACTGTATGATGCCGCCACGTCACCTATGTCCAAAGTTATGCCACCTTTTTTTTTCTCAAAGAGCATGTTGGAGCCCGTGCAACAACCACACAAGTTGCACGTACACATAACACATTTACTAGTAATAAATTCTAAAGGAAAAATGCTAGTATGCCACACAAGTTCATCTCCAACTCATGTGATAAATTTGTGCACGACTAGTCTACATATATTCACAGCGCTACCATTCACAATTTACCATACTCAACTTACACGTTATAGATGGGATACATGTCCTCCTCCAGGTTCCAGTCCCAGGTGTTCTTCATGGATGGAACGATCCATAGCAGCGGGCAACGGGAATCATTGTCGCAGCTTTCTAGTCCGGTTCCACACGATGGACACTCATCCAAGCTGAAGTGACATAAATCAGGGATAGCGTGTCCCAGCATGTCATTCATCCTGCGGTGCGCACTGAAGACACAACCATGGTTCATGAATGGCAGGCCCTAATGAAAAGCGAGTACTCTCCAAGTGTGTTCCTCGGCACACACGTAGCATCACGGGGGTCGAACTCGGCGCCGTTCATCTGCTACACGCGGCATCACAGGTCTGGACACGTGGTGACGTACATAGTTAAGGTCCATGCATAATAATGTTGTGCTCAAATATGGCAGTCAGTAATACTGTGCAGCAAATAGTACTACTTTGGTATAGAGGAAGTAAAATAACCAGCTTATTATATATAGACACTCTTGGCTACATGAATTAGATAGTAGGACATGGAAAAACAAAAATGGTGGCAACTAGTGGGTTCAAGTCTTCAAGGGCCTAGCTAGCTATACACGTCCTCCAAGGTAAAAAGTACTCCTACTAGTACTAGTAAGTAGTAAAACAACGAAAGAGAAGCCAAGAGGGTTAAAATGGAATACCTGGGTCGATGGTGACAGTCCGATCATGGTAGATTGTGTGACCATGTTACACATCAGTGGTACCATGGGTAATGACTGCTAAGATAGTTGATCCCAATATGCCAAAGTCAGCTACAAGGTTCCAGGTTAGACTGAATTGCGGATGCAAATGCACATCCAGGATCGACGATCTTATTTTGATCGGGGGATGACTGGTCCATGCAAAATAATGGAGTACCGTTAGGGATGCAAATGATGGTTTGTGCATTCCGTTTGTAATCTCCCGTACCGTAGGATGGCAACCAGATGAAACAAGTCCCCTGGTTTGTCACCATGAAGATGCGACCTAGATGGTGCACGGCGTCTTCGAACGTGTAGGGGTACAAATCTACCGCCGCCAACATGCGCCAGCCTCTGCCATTACTGCCTCTTATGTCGAACACCGCGATGAGATAGTAATCGTTGTAGCCACGTCGCTTTGTCGGCAGGTCCGCCATTGCTATCTCCTTCGATCTCATGTAGGCATCATCATACGTATTCAAGCCCAGCTAGTCCGGAAGGCCAATCCCAATGGTGGAGAAGGGGTCTACGGGAACGGCCGCACTACTGTGGATGTTGTGCAAAATGTTGTGGTATCCGGCCGGAGGTATGCAAGCCAATCTTCGTTGGCACCAACCCAGATCTATATATAAGATGGTGGGCAGCGGAGAAATTAGGAGATGGAAATGGAATAACTAAGTACTACATGATCAAACTCCATGACTGACTTGCTCATCGGACAAAATCCGACTACTTCTCAGCGTCGACAACTCTAGTGGAGTGAACGTGCTACCATGGCCAGGGAGCGGTGGACTGTTCGAAGGATTGTCCCATAGAAGAACATTCTCCTCGAGGACGCATGGAAGACCAACAAGCATGGCCTTTTCCCAAGCCTGTTTAAGCACCATCTTGAAAAAGTTGGTGCAGGAAGCATCGAGTCTTGCGGCGGTGAGGACGTCGGAGCAGCGTGTGATTTCTCCCATAGGATCATCATCCAAGGTCTCCCAGCCACGACGAGGAGGAGAACCGCCTGGCGAATCCATGGGAGCAGCGAAAAACTACCTTCTCTTCGGGGGGAGGGGAACTAACTAGGAGGAGATAAGAGCGTAGTAACCGCAGGGCCTCATCCCGTCCAAATGTAGCTCCTCGATCGTTCCTTAGCAAAGGGGTGAGGCTATTATTTACTACGTACTCGTACAGTAGCAGTACTAGTACTACTTTCTCAACTAGTAGTGCGATGTACTATACTTCTATTATAGTGCACCAGTTTTGAACTCTTGAATCTCAGGGCCAAGGAGCTACAGCTGGAAGTGGAGGGTACTACTGTTCTCTAGAACCATCGTAGTACTATCAATGCAGGGAAAGTACACCTGCATAGTGGGTACTCCCGGTGCTCTATTCAAGCGCGTAGCTGGCCTATCAGCCGCTGCTCTCATGCACACACTAGCATCCTGTTTATCAGCGACGGTTACTGCGGGGGTAGAACATTTGAGTTATTTGATACAACGAGACTAGGCTTTTCGCTTCCATTTATGGAGGTGTAATGGATCTCTTTGAACTTTGTTAGTAGTTCCTTCTTTATGAATGAGATGAGGCAAAGCTTTTGCCTCCGTTCAAAAAACAATCACGTTAAGAGGAATTTCTTTATAGAGCTGATAATGGAGTGAAGTCCATGCGTGCAATGCCACAAGCTCCACAGTAGTAGAGTACTAATAGAACTTTATGTAAAGATTCATATTACATAGTTCCCAACGCCCAGCCTCCAGCTCCTCGGGCTTAATTGGGAGGTGTTAGTTTAAATATGCTACTAGCTGATGAGGAAGCTGCAAGCTAGGTGCGGCTAGGGAGAGCACGTGAGCCACGAGATGATGGGAAGGAAAACCCGTTCACGTGGCTACGCTATCCAGTGCACCCAGATTGTGGTGCCGCACGTCTGTTCGACTTCAAAACTCAAACTACCCGTGTACAATGTTGGCTCGTAGCAAAGTTACTATTTTAAAAAAGGTCGCCATGCGTTCACCCGGGATCGAACCCACACAACCTAGAATCGCCATTTGTTGCCAGTAGTACATTGTTCCTTACAAGAAACCACTAATAATGCCAAGAAACTACTATCACTTCCATACATGGCAGACTTAAGATAAGACTACCTTATCAACCATTGTACATGCCCTTACCAACCAGCCCTACCAAGAAACGACTACTCTACAAAGTGCCGTTATAGGCACGTTTCAACCCATGTCTCCCCTCAAGTCAACGCCTTCTATTTGACCAGGAAGTTAGGCGTTATGACTTGTGGGACCTACATGTCAGTCTGCACACAAAAATCCCTGAGTGACCTCCTACCTCCGGCCCGTCCACCTAGTCATCCTCGGCCACGGGACGTAGCTACCACCGTCGGCAGAAGGCGAGGTCAAAACAGCCGGCGGTGAGGAGCCCATCTTGCGGCAGCCCGGATGCCAGCTCCGTCCGGTGCTCACGGCTGCTAGCTAGCCAAGATAGCTCCGTCCAGCTGCTTTTCTGCAAGGTTTGCTAGCTATATTGGCACGGCGGCGCGGCGTCTTGCTCACGCACGCCGCATTAGGTCTAGCCATATGGCATGAGCAAAGGCCAGCGCGGCGGCTTGCTCGCTCTTGAGTCATGCTCGGGCCAGCCTGCCTACCCGTGCGGAGGCCAGCGCGGCGTCCTTCCCGTCCGACGAAGCGGTGGCCAAGTCGCTCATCACCGGCACCACCGACGAACATGCATCAGTACTGTTTGAAGTAATTTTCAGGAAAAATAATGATTTGAGGGGGAATAACAAGATAGAAGGTCAGATGTGGGTCCCTCATGTTAACGGTCAAACAAAATGTGTTTGTTTAAGCTGCCTCGTCAACACGGACGTGTGGGCCAACCCTGTCATAAACGGGTTTAAACGAGCCTAATCGGCACTAGATAGTAGTTTTTGGCGTGGATTAAGAAATTTTGGGTATGTTTTTGCTATTTTTTGTACAATAATTTCTTCCTAGGGCTGGTTGAAAGTGGTAGTTTTTTGTTAAATACTCTACATATTGTAAGTTGGAGTGAGAGTTAAGCTTTGGAAGCCAATAAGCAAGGCTAGTTACATAGTGCATATGTGTACGTGATTGAAAGTAAATATCAACCATGAGTGACTAATATCTTGATGGAAAACTCGAAACTATGGAAATACTAGGATTTTTTTGCACGGTTGGAAATACTAGCAATATACATGTGCGTTGCAATGGATCATAATTAGAATAATACTTATTCACAAACTTGATACAAAACACTCTAATTTTGATATACATGTATCACTAGAGATATATTATGTTTAATCAGAATATATTCCTTGGGATGTTTTTGTGAGGTGAGGGAGGGATGTGGTCGGTTTTAAGATACTAATTATGGGTTTTTCTGTAAATTGGTAGATAAGTGGGATGTTGGTAAGAATAGGCAACAAGTTACCTCACAGTCATTAGATGTAGATCTAACGATCAGAAATGATGGATGGCAGACACACCATCATCACCAACTTAGTCTTTTGTAGGAGTACTAGCAAGATGTCCATGCATTACACATCAAGATGCATTTATTTATAAAACACTTGTTGTGATTGACCCAAGCGGGATTAATCCCATGTGTAAAAACTAAAGATATCTTGAGAAATAGGAGATAAGGTGAAGAGGAGTGGGGCGTGGTGATGATTGGTGGTCGGACTGAGCGGAGGCATGGGGATGGACGACGCCGGCAGTGGCCACCAGGCCAGTTTGTTCTAGAGGCTTCCTTTTTTAATTGCTCAACAATGAGGTTGTTGGAGATAAGGATGAACAAGGGAAGACCCTGTCTGCAAATGTGGAGAGAGGTGCGGGTATCTTTTAGTTTAATTTCCATCCGTCAGATATAGATCGTACGTTCTATATTGCAAGATGGCACGCGTACCATCATCACCAACTCGGTTTTTTATAAGAGAAGAAATATAAGTATGGAGATACAAACGTATTATCGGTACTTGTTACCATAAACTAGGATCTACATTCTATTCCACACCTCAGCATGTGGGGCCTTAGCACAATGACTTCTTGACTTTGTAAAATAAAGGTTTTCCCGTCACCGATAAGGAGGGGCTGTGCTTTCGGCTTGCTCTAGTCCTAGTAGTCATACTAGGTGGTCTAAGCACATGTAGATTTATTCTTTTTCACGTCTCGTGTTCACCGTACTGCCACGACCATTGATGAATAGATGGTAAGTTATTCACGGGAAAACCCTTGTTGAGTATGTTTGCGAGAGAGAGAGAGAGAGAGAGTGTGCATGTGTGGTATGTCTAGAGACTGAGGCAATGATAAGATATTATTTGTGTCTATGTGTGTGGATGATAGAGAGAGACATGTACATGGGGCTTTGTGTTGTGTAATGTGGATACACATATACATAATCAGAGAGTGACTGTGTGAGATAGACATGCGGACATGGGGAGAGATGAGGATCCAGATAAATGGGTGTTTGTGCATGTCTGTGTGTGTTTGTGTGCACGTAAGTGTGTGAGAGGGAGTGTGTGTATCTGGAGTAGAGAGACCACTAATGTGTAAACCTAGTATAAAGGAAGGGGGAATGTGTGACATGTGTAGTAGCGGGATAGCATGGGTGCGGGAAGGGGGAGTAGAATATTTGGAAGAGACATCGAGTGTGTGTGGGAGAGGGGTGTGAGAGCAAGAGAGAGATAGAGAGCTAGCGATGGAGAGAGAGAGAGAGAGAGAGAGAGAGGCAGAGAGGGGTCGTTTGTGTCCAGAAATGGCATATAGATAGGGAGACAATGTTGATGTTGTTTGAAATTGGCCTATGTGCGGAGATGCAAGGGAAGCGAGTCATCATGTGTGTGATATGGACTTCATTATAGATCTAGAATAGATGGTGTAGAGAACAACATGCGAGATTGATAACGATGATACATTAGGGAGCTATGGATAGAGTCACGACATATATGTATACAGGGAAGGAGCTCGGGCGGGTCTGCATGTGGGAGAGATAGAAAGAGGAGAGTGGTGCACAAGGAGACAAAGTGTGATTGTTTGTAGTGGGGGTGGTGTGTGAGGTGAGTGTGCAAGAACCACATAGCTAGGGAGATAGACGTTTGGGGGCAACGTTTTTTGTGCATGGGAAATATACACTCTACATAGTGCGTGTGATTGGGAAAGAGAGATGCCGGGAGACCTAGAGAGTGGGGGAAGAGATGTGTGCATGCCCGAGAAACAAAGTGATGGAGACCTATATTGGGGTCCGGACTTTAGAAGAGAGAGGGGTGTTAATGTGCTCGTGTGTTCGTGTCTGGGGGAGAGAACGACTTGTGTGTGTGTGGGGGGGGGGGTGGCTTCAGATAAAGAGTGAGGTGTCTATATTTGAGGGACTTTAGCGTAATTGAGATATATATGGTCAATAGTGTGTGCACTCATGGTTGATCAATTCGTTTCACAGTTTGGACTATGAGATAACCATACTTCTGAACATGCGTGATATACCTTGATGTACCATAATTACATACCTAAGATTGGAATTTTGGAATTCGACTCCATCGTTAGCTTTTGTAATTCATTTAAACAGAGGTACATTTTTTAAGACGGGATTTCGTGATTTCCAATTCATATATCAAACCTAGAGATATACACATACGGGCATGTTCAAACTTTATAATCATCCACTTTATTTATACACATACACATTTTTGCTTTTGTCATCATATTTAGGATAAACACATTTGGAATTTCATTTGAATTGGACCGTATGATGGTATTTTCTTGTACTAACTCAATGATCCATGAATTGAATGGACAATCTAAGTCTCGAGTTGGAGACATTGATTTTCAAAACTTGCACTTTTTTGCATGCAAAACAAACAAATTCTCGGCCATGATATCATAGTCGTCCGTACAAGAGCAGAATATAATTTCAGGTGCCAAAAGCTTTCAAACTTCCCGCTCACATCGAAATATCTCGCGCTGAAAGTTTAGCCCTACGATATTCTTGTATTACCCCTGCCACATGAACGGAGAAGGGCTGCTTGGGTAACTCCATTGTTTTCCCCTCTTTGCCCCCAACATTCTTCCCCATAGCCCCTCCCCCTCCCCCCTCCCCGACCCCCCAACCACGGCAAGCCGCTGAATCTAGTCCTCCGCGTAGAGGTACACCTCACACCCTGCCGGATCTACCTTCCGCACCTTGGAACCCCCAACTACCAACTCACCACTTCACTGGAGCCACTTCAGCGACTGGCTTGTCCATCGCTCCAGATCTCCTTGACCGCCATCATGGTCCACCGCACCAGATCTGCTTAACCAACGCCCTCGTCCACCACAGTGTAGGCTCTTCACTGACTCGCTCATCCGCCCCATCACTAGCCCTTCATACAAGCCCTCGTCTGCCACAACAGATCCGCCCCACCAAAAGCACTGTCTACAAGTTTTGTATATAAGAGTCGAGGAAGGGGCGAAGCTCTTCTTTTGTAACGCCCCGGATCCAATGCGCTAGGTGTCTGCCAGTTATTCGCTGTCGTTCCCATGTCATTTGCTTGCGTGTTGCATTTTATCATGTCATCATGTGCATTTCATTTTGCATACGTGTTCGTCTCATCCGTCCGAGCCTTTTCCCCATTGTCCGTTTTGCAATCCGGCACTCCTATGCCCTTCGGCATCCCCCTTTTGTCTCTCATCGTGAGTGGGTGTTAAACATTCTCAGAATGGACCGAGGCTTGCCAAGCGGCCCTGGTATACCACCGGTAGACCGCCTATCAAGTTTCGTTCCATTTGGAGTCCGTTTGATACTCCAACGGTTAACCGGGTAACCGTAAAAGCCTCCTTCTCTTTGCAGCCCAACACCCCTTCCAAAGTTGCCCAAAACCCATCTAACTCACCTCCATGCTCTCGGTCGTTCAATCACGATCGTGTGGGCGAAAACCACTCCACATTTGGACTCTCATAGCTCCCTCTACCAATATAATCGCCCCCCCTCCTCCATTTTTTGGATCAAAACCCTAGAAAATCGCCCTCCGCCGCCACCGGACGCGTCCGCCCCATGCCGGACACGTCCGTCACCGCGCCCGCAGCCAACCATCGCGCGCCACATCGCTCGGGCCGCCCCACCTCGCCGCGCCTCCACCGCGGGCCCGCTTGGCCCGTGGCCGGCCCTCCCGTGCCGCCAACCGGGCCCGCGCCTGGATCCAGCCGCGCCGCCGCTCGCGGCCGCCGTCCCCGCCTCCGACCTCAGCCACCCCGTCGCCGGCAAGCTCCGCCGCCGCCCCTAGGACCACGCCGGCGCCGCCCCGCTCCACCGCCTTCTCCATGTCGCCGCCCGGTCCTCCTCCGGCCAGATCCGTCGCGGATCGAGCCGGATCTGGCGGCTCCTGGCCCTGTCGTCCATCCCCGTGCCCGCCGCCGGCCATCTTCGCCGTTGGCTGCCGCCGGCGCCCTGCGCCTCGTCCCGCTCGGGAGCGCGTCCCTCCCCGTGGGCCGGCTGCAACGCCTCCAAGGCCCAGCACGCCCCAGCCTGCCTCCTCCCTCGTCATGGGCCGAGCCCAATGTGAGCGCCGACCCTATCCCGCGCCCTGTGCGTCATATAGCCATATAGCGCCCGTCTATTTTTTTTCCAGAAAAACGACTAAGTCCCGTATATTTTGACATTATCATGTCATGTTCGTCATGCCGTATCTCTACATCCGTAGCTCCGTTTCGTGCGTTTGATATGTCAAATTGTTCGTCTCAACGAGTGCATCATTTCGTTCCATTGCATCATATTCATTTGAGTTCATCTTGATGCCTGAATCATCGTTGCAAGAGTGCTTCATGATGTTATCTGCTGTTTGTTAACAGAACGAGCTCTTTTGTCATTTTTCCATGATTGATGTGTGCATCCTATGAGGTTGATGTCTACATGTGTTTTGAACTATGCCATGCCATCTTTACAGGGGGTGTATGCCATGTATTTTTGTGATCAATGTGGTGACTAGCACAAGCATGCAAACTAGGCATCGTGACGTTACTGATTGTAGTCCCTGTTCTGCTGTTATTTTGATGCCATGTAAACTTGTTGCTACAGAGAGATCGATGCATATTTTGAGATACTTCAGTAAGGGTGTTTTGAACTTTAGGTTGTTCTCTATCCATTAATGGCCATGTTTGCAATTATGGAGTAGTCTAGCATGTCATTTTCGTGCTCTTCTTTTGCTTCAAAATGTTTCCTGGAAGATTGCTTACATGTTATTCAATTTTGCCAAGGTTGCTATAGTTGATCCTTGCATGCTATGAACTTGTTCTTGACTTGGTTTGTTTCACAAACATGTCTTCTTGATGATGCTATGCTTATCGTGTCATGCAATGACTTGTGGAGAGTGTATCAAGCTTGTTAAGTAGTGTACTCGTTGTTGCTGTTTTGCTAGGCTAAATCTGTTATTTCGTGATGCTATATAAACCTGCTTCTATAAATCATTCTATGCATAATCTGGAGATGTTCACTAAACATGTTTTGTTATACATGTCATGCTCTATCCATCCATGCCCCTGGTTGCAATTATAGCTTTCTGTAGCTTGTTCATATCTTGCTCCAAAGTTGCTTCGTAATGTTGCTGTCAGCCTGTTAACATTAAGTTCAGTTGTTGCCATGATTGTTGCTAGTGTTCCATGCACCCTATGGACTTGCTTTTGCCATGCTTAGCTTCACAAACATGTCTTCTTACTGTTGGTTGCCTTGCCATGCCATGTATTTCTCTGTAGTGAGTTGCACAAGCTCATCTACATGCCTTCATAATTTTGTTCCTGCCATGTATGAATCTGTATTATAACTTGCTATGTTACATGGGTGCCATCATATTTTCTGATCCTTTTTGGCTCATGGTCAGTAAAGGACTTTTGATCTGTGCATTTAGTAGTATCATGCCATGCCTTTGTTTGCCATGATAAGTTCCTACATGTTGTTTGATAGCTCTAAACATTACAACCTGATGTTAATTTCTGCAAAGTCTGAAATTGTTATTACTTGCAATCTTGCCATGTGTGTTTGAGGATGTTCTAGTGATTTCTGGAGTTACCTCAGTGTTCATGTTTTGTTTTGCTTTACCTATACATCATGCCCATGCCTTTTGTTATTATATTGTGGTGCTTTAGCATGTTGTTTTGATGCTTGCAATATGCCTAGTTGCTGTTTTGGACAGCTTGTCCTTTAAACTTGTTTCATGTGTGTGTGTTGAACGGTTGCTCCGTTTTGAGTGTGCTCTATATGAAACTTGCTTGGTTTTTGCATGTAGTTTCATATTATCATGTTGCATCCATGTTTTGAGGTGTTTGCTTGATGTTTGAATGCATTTTGCATCAATGCCATGTTTAACTTGTTTTGCTCATATCTTCTAGGCCGTAGCTCCGAACTAAATGAACTTTATATGTAACTTGACTAGAATCTCGTGTAGATCATCTTTGTGCATCTTAACTAGCTGTTTAACAACTTGAACATAAGTTGTATTCAGATATGGACCAACTTCGAAATATGCATATGAGGACTTACCGGAATTGTTATATGTTGTTCCCGGCCTCATTTAAACTTGCCTTGATGTGTTGCTCTTGTTTGCATCATCTCTTGCCATGAGTAGCTTCATGTAGCTTTGTCATGCATCATACTTGTTTGTGCATCATGTCATGTTCATGTGTGGTGTGTTTACTATGTTGTGTGCTTCTTCTCGATAGTTCCTGTTTCGTTGCGATCGTGAGGATTCGTTCCTCTACGCTTGGTTCGTCTTCATGGCTTCATCTTCTTCATGGAATCATTCTCCTTCCTTGCGGGATTTCAGGCAAGATGACCGCTACCCTGGATCTCACTACTATCATTGCTATGCTAGTTGCTTCGTTCTATCGCTATGCTGCGCTACCTATTACCTGTTTATCAAGCCATCCCAAATTGCCATGTCAGCCTCTAACCTTTGACACCTTTCCTATGCAAACCGTTGTTTGGCTATGTTACCGCTTTCCTCAGCCCTCTTATAGCGTTGCTAGTTGCAGGTGAAGTTGAAGGTTGCTCCATGGTGGACAGGATTTTGTTTGGGATATCACAATATCTCTTATATTATTAATGCATCTATATACTTGGTAAAGGGTGGAAGACTCGGCCTTTTGCCTGGTGTTTTGTTCCACTCTTGCTGCCCTAGTTTCCGTCATACCGGTGTTATGTTCCCGGATTTTGCGTTCCTTGCACGGTCGGGTGATTTATGGGACCCCCTTGATAGTTCGCTTTGAATAAAACTCCTCCAGCAAGGCCCAACCTTGGTTTACCATTTGCCTCACCTAGCCCTTTTTCCCGTGGGAATCGCGCTCTCGAGGGTCATCTTTATTTTATCCCCCCCGGGCCAGTGCTCGTCGTGAGTGTTGGTCCAACCTGTCAGCCGCCGGTGGTCACCAGGGGCAACTCTGGGCTGGCCTACCGGAAGTTTGGACAATCCGGTGTGCCCTAAGAACGAGATATGTGCAGCTCCTATCGGGATTTGTCGGCACAGCGGGAGGCTTTGCTGGTCTTGTTTTACCATTGTCGAAATGTCTTGTAAACCGGGATTCCGAGTCTGATCGGGTCTTCTTGGGAGAAGGTATATCCTTCGTTGATCGTGAGAGCTTGTCATTGGGTAAGTTCGGACACCCCTGCAGGGTATAATCTTTCGAAAGCCGTGCCTGCGGTTATAGGTAGATGGGAATTTGTTAATGTCCGGTTGTAGACAACTTGACACCTGATCCGAATTAAAATGCATCAACCGCGTGTGTAGCCGTGATGGTCTCTTCTTGGTGGAGTCCGGGAAGTGAACACGGTCTCTGGGTTATGTTTGACGTAAGTAGGAGTTCAGGATCACTTCTTGATCATTGCTAGCTTCACGACCATTCCGCTTGCTCTCTTCTCGCTCTTATTTGTGTATGTTAGCCACCACATATGCTTAGTTGCTGCTGCAGCCTCACCACTTTACCCCTTCCTTTCCCTTAAGCTTTGCTAGTCTTGATACCCATGGTAATGGGATTGCTGAGTCCTCGTGGCTCACAGATTACTACAAAAACAGTTGCAGGTGCAGGTTATGCGATGTTCATGACGCGAGAGTGATGCTTGCTTGCGTTGAGTTCTTCTTCTGCTTCTTCTTCGATCAGGGGATAGGTTCCAGGTCGGCAGCCTGGGCTAGCAGGGTGGATGTCGTTTGAGCTTCTGTTTGTGTTTCATCCGTAGTTGGATGTTGCTCTTTTGTATTGTGATGTTGTATTCGTGTGGCATTGTATGCCTTATGTATGGATCCCCATCTATTATGTAATGTTGATGTAATGATATCCACCTTGCAAAAGCATTTCAATATGCGGGTCTATCATTGGTGGGACCTTCGAGTTCCTTTTGGATAGGGTCGCATATTGGGCGTGACATCTTTACAATTGTGAACAAGGAGACCCAATAGGTGATTGAATCTATCAAGCCATGCAATGAAGGAGTGTGGCACTCCTCTGAAGAATTCATTGTTTCTCTCCTTCCAGATAATCCACGCGGCCAGCAAGAAGATGTCCACAAGCAGTGGTTGCCTCCCTTGTGTTTTACCTTCGTGCAACAGAGATAACCTATTGCCAACATTCGGCCACCTCAGTCCCACCCTATCCCAGCAACGTTGTCTAAAGGGCACGAGAAGAAGAGGTGCTCAACTGTTTCCTATAGAGAGTTTTGGCAAAGCATGCATGCATAGTTGTTGTCCACAACAGCATAATGCCTATGTTTCAACATGTTTCTCGTGTTCAGGGGGTCAACTAGTAGCAGCCAGCCAAACATTTTGAATTTGATGGGGCTCTTGGCCTTCCAAAGCCACAGAAAAGCATCGTCGGCGATCGTCTCCCTGAAACAGTGATTGTAGTAGTTTTCGGCTGAGAACTTTCCTCCTAGGGTGCAAACCCAAAGATGAACAGCACCCCTCTCCGGTATGACATGCATCGAGCCCTGCTGAATCTCTTTGACTTCCTCTCTTGCTTGGGTAGAGAGTGGGAGATGTAAAAGCACAGCTGGGTCCGTCGCTTCTAAAGCAGTCAAACAGACTCATCCTCATTTGTGGAAAATGAGAAGGCTCTGGGAAAGATCTCGGAGAGCGGAGCTTCCTGGTCATGCTCAAACCACACATCTTTCCAGAATAGGACTGATGTACCATCACCAACTGTAACTTTTGAGATTCCATGAAACACATCGCTGAGTTGCATGATGTCATGCCACCAGAAAGGTCCGATCGGATCAGCTGCATGTGGTACCATACCCACGTAATATGTGTCCTAGATCAAAGTCACTAATGGGACATCCTGACGATTGTAAAATTTATAAAGATGTTTGAGGAGGAGGGCCACATTTTGAGTTTTGATGTCAATCACCCCAACACCACCATTGTACTTTGGCCTACATACCAGCTCCCAAGCGGCCAAAGATTTATTCTTGACCCATTTCTCTGTGTTTTTGGCCCATAAACAGTATCTACGCAGCTTGTCAATGTGGTCGATCACTTTTGGGTGAAGTTTAAGCGTGCACATAGCATAGATCATCATGGAGGTGATGGTGGAGTTTACCAGAGTGAGTTTGGCGCCGGCTGAGAGCAAGGACAAGGCCGTGGACAATTTCCTCTCAATCCCACACACCAACGGCATGAGCTCAAGAAGCGTAAATGGGAGCGAGTTGACAGTGCAACCAAAAATTTGGGCCAGGACAGAAGCATGCTGCAAGTCAAGATTGATGGGAATCAATGTTGACTTATGAAAGTTTATTTTCAGACCAACAGAATCACCATAATCGACCATGATGGATTTCATGCGAGCGCCTTGATTGGGGCATGCTGGCATGACTAGGATTGTGTCATCGACATATTGAATCACCGGGTAGTCTCCCCTCCGATTGCATGGGAAAGGTAGCTCAATTGATCCTTGGTCGTAAGCATCATTAATCGCCGCTTGAAGGAGATCGGTGGCCAAAACAAAGATGAGAGGCGACAATGGGTCTCCCTGCCTCACACCACATTTGCATAAAAATTTTCTGCCTGGGACTCCATTCAAGAGAACTGAAGAAACTCTAGAGGCAAAAAATGATTTCATCCAGCCAAGCCACTTGTTATCAAAGCCCATATGCTTCATGATCTGCAACATTGGATCATGTTCTATTGTGTCAAAGGCTTTAGCAAAATCAAGTTTGAGGAGCACTATCTCTCGCGAAGATGCTTGACACTGATGGATGTACTCAAAGGACAATGCAAGACAATCTTGAATGGTTCTTCCTTTGAGGAAACCATATTGATTCCTATGGATGATTTTCAGAATGACTTTCTGCAGACGGTTGGCCAGGATTTTGGTGATGATTTTCGGACAACAGTTGAGCAGAGTTATGGGTCTGTAGTCTTTAGTTGTCTCAGGAGAGGAGGTTTTCGGTATCACGGTGATATATCCCTCACTAATGCTGGTGATGTCAAGGTTACCGTCATGAAAGTCATGGCACATTTTGTAGATATCTTCCTTGATAATGTGCCAGCAGTTTTTGAGGAAACAACCATTCAAACCATCAGGACCGGGGGCCCTGTCGCCAGGTATCTCTTTGATCACAACATCAATCTCTTTGTTAGAAAAGGGGACCAACAACATCTCCAAACCCTCCACCCTTGTGATTATACGGTTGAGATCAAAACGCATGTTAGTGGGTTTAGAAGCTCCCAAGCGCTCTTTATATGTGTTGAACAACACACCTTCTTCACCAGCATGATCAGTGACCTCTACCTCGCCCTCCCGCAGACTAGCAATGGAGTTGTATCTATATATCTTAGTTGCGAGAGATTGAAACAATTTAGTGTTCTCATCCGCAAATCGGAAGTATCTGACAGTGCATATTTTCCTCCAATATTCATTCTGGTATTTGAGGAGACAGTTTAGGTGTTGCTTCAGGATTCGCCTGAAGTTTGCTTCTTGGACAAACAAAACCCTCTTGTCTTCCAGAGCATCGAGGTTGGCTAGGGCTTCGTTGTTGTTCTGGATCATGATTTTCAGGTTGGAAATGCCTCTACTCCAGCATTTGAGATCATAATGGAGCGTCTTGAGTTTCCTGCAAACAACTGCTGCAGAGTTAGGTGCATGGCAAGATTTACTCCAAGACCGGGCAGCAACCTCAGAGAAGCCAGTGTGGTTGATCCAAAAGTTTTCAAACCGGAACAGATTTGATTTGGGGATTTTGGACTCAATTGAGAGCACACACGGAATATGATCAGACACAGGTTTCCCCAAAGGCAAAACCATTGTGTTGGGAAAAGAGGTGGTCCAGTTTGAGGATGAAAATAACCAATCGAGCTGCTCCAGAAGCGGGTCATCTTGCATGTTACTCCACGTGAAAGCCCTACCCTTAACTGGAATTTCCATTAAGGATTGTGCTCGCATAAGCTCATTATATAACAGCATATTAGTAGCATCGCCTCCTGGCCTATTTCTATTATCAGTAGACCGTATGAAGTTAAAATCGCCCAAAATTAACCAATTTTCATCATCAGGTATATTAAGATCAAAAAGCCAGGAGGTAAAGTCAGCCCGTCTCTGACCCGTACATGGGCCATAGACATTCATCAAGTTCCAAGATTCTTTCAACTGTGTGGCCACGAAGGAAACACCCACCGCGAAAGATTCCACATGCCATGGTGTGCCCACAAAGACAGAACTATTCTAAATAGTAATGATGCCTCCCGATGCCCAAATCGAAGGCGCAAAAACAAACTTATCAAATCGCTTGGGACCGAAAGATTTAATAAATGCTAAATCAAAAGATTCCCGCTTAGTTTCTTGGATACAAAGCACTGAACAACCACTAGTATCAATAGCATTCCTAAGCGCCAAAAGTTTGCTTTTAGAGTTAATTCCTCTAATAGACAGAATGTTCCAGGATTTATTCATGAACATAAATAAAATCAGACAACCTCATCAAAGGCTATCTGCTGGGCAGCCAGCAGCTTGTCTTCAGAAATATCCCCAGGAGAAATACCACACTGATCGCGCACCTGCTGGAGTTCTTGAATGGATGTTCGGGGAGGGCACGTCGCGGCTGGAGCTGAAGCTGGTACTGGAGCTGCCGCCATGGAGATAGCATTAACAGTCGGAACGACCCTGGCCTTCACCCTCGATCGGCTCTGCTTGACATCAGTGACATGGCTGACCTTGAATTCATCATATTTATTCAAGCGAGTACTCCTCCGGACTGTAGTGATGTCAAGAGGAACCTTGACAGTGTGGGGTGCAACAACATTGAACGGCGAGGGAGACGCCAGCAGCTGAAGAGCAGTGCCAGGTGGCGGGGCGAGCAGATCAGCCTGGATTGCATTGTGAAGTAGCACCAAAGGGACTGAATCAACGATCTCCTGTGACTGAATCATAAGCTCCTCCTCCACATGGGCTACAGCAGTTAGAGTATCTGAAGATGCAGGGAAAAGGTGCAATGGAATGCACACACCCATCGAGAACTGGGAACTGAGTATGTTGGACATGTGGTTAGGTTCAGGCCTCAAATTGTGCAACCAAAAAGCACAAGCTGCCTCCAGTTGTTTCTGATGCGTTTGAAAGGATTGAGAGGAAACATAACATTGTCAGCGTGCCCATCGGCAATGGCCCGTGCGTAGATGCGTTTTAGCATAGAGCCCATCCACAGAAGCAGCTCATGATCCATAGCAATGGTGACATTGACAGACGTACCTCCAGCACGGATAAAAGCATTGCTGGCAGTAGGATTTCCAGTAATAAAACTGTTCACCAGACTCTCAACAGCAGCAACTTCATCTTCAGAGGACCAAACGTCAGAAAGGTTGTCATGCACATTGTGTTCAGGGTCCACTCCATCCATCAGAGAAGGGCCATCGTACTGAAAAAAGGATCTAAAACTGAAGCCTATGTACGGTGGGGGTATCACGGGACAGGCTCTCCAACCGTTTTCCTAAAGCTGTTCTTGAGTAGGGGCAGGTTCATTCTAGGCAGCCTCACTTTGAGCTTGTTGGGCAGCCATCTCATCCAGGTGAGCCTGCTGCATGACAGTATAAAAAGGAAGCTCATATGGATGTGGCGAAACATTAAGCAGAGGTGGTGGCTCCTCAGTGCCCACCAGACCTGGAATGGTGTTGCGCCCATTGAGCACATACAACAGGATGAACCAAGAACGACCCAAACCTTGCAGCAAACCAACTCTGGTGACAAGCAGATTGTAAGGGACCTCAGCCACATCCTTAATACGACATTTAACTAGAACCCTGGCCTTGTTCTGCCTAGGACGAGGCCAAACCAGAAGTTTACCAAAATTAGAAACTGCCTTGTGCACATAGTGCTTAATCTGATAGTCCATAGGAAAGGCTAGCAGCATAACCAAAACCTCATACTCAAATGCAGGCATATTCATCGTGCAGAATCAAAGTGAAAAAGGAATCATCTGTCAGAGCATGAGGACCCTCTCTAATCGCCTCATCTCTGCTTTCCATATCAGAGAAAACTACGCACCCAATGCCCAGCGAATAAACAAAATTGTCAAGCATCTCATATTCAAGATCAACTGTGATGATGCGGCAGACCTCAGCAAACCAAAACTCCTTCTGATGATCAGGTACTGGGCGGTCAATGGTGACAATGGAATACCTGTCATGGTTGCGCAGAGGTTTATCCACCACCATACATGGCGTTGGACACGATGTGCAGGGCCTCGGTCGAACTTCGATCCAGCAGGAACAAAGGTGAAGGGGCACACCGCAAAGTTTGCCATGGCCGCCGCTGAGGAAGCACTGCAAATTGGAAGCGGAGCGGCCGGCGAGGAAGAGAAAACTGTGGTTTTTTTGCGCATGGAGGGGTAGCAGGGTTGGCAAACATGTGGAGGACGTCGCCACACCCGATTGGGGGTTTTGGCAGGTGGACTTGACTACAACTGCAAAAGGGAGGTGTATCATCGAGCAATGAGGAGGAGCCACGTCCGAGGGGTGCGGGATCTTTTGCTTCCGAATCCAAACAACATGTGTTTTCAAAGCCCGATTTCTGCGGTTGTCAGGACCCCGACTCAATGCCACATCGATCTAGCATGTAACACCTCATATCACTTTGCGGCCTCATGCACGGTATCCCCCACGGGTGTCGCCTTACCTTTGCCCGGGACCGTTTGCGTCTTTTGGCACACGTATATGATAGTGTCGCTAGCATCCATATGATAAGGAGCCCGGGCTGACATGGCTAGTCGTAAACCCAAAGTGGCATAAACTTACAGGGACAAGCATCCATGACCCAACATCGAACGTGTCGGTCATCAGCGAGTAAATCCAGGCTAGCACTGGGCTAGCAGGACTCCGGTGAACCGGGCTGTAGCGGGCTAACAGGACTCCGGTATTCATCGCGTGACATTTCCCCGAAGGGACAGACACAGGAACGAAGAAGGACACATGCCAGCCAGCCTAAGTGTTCCGGAGCAGTAGCAAGCTACCATGGCTCAGTGGAAACACTAGGAGACATTTCCCAGTAAGAGAGGCTACTAAGGATAAACAACTAGATAGTCAGATCCCACACATACCAAGCATTTCAAAACATACACACAATATGCTCGATATGTGCAAATACAACATGGCATCACAACATGACTCTACAACTCAAGTATTTATTCAATAGGCTCCGAGGAGCGAGATATTACAAACATGGGTCTCATGACCCAACATTCAGAGCATACAAGTCAAAGCACAAGCGGAAGCTTAACATGTCTGAGTACAGACATCTACAAATGAAAAAGGCTGAGAAGCCTGACTATCTACTAGATCCTGCCGAGGGCACAAGATCGTAGCTGAGGTAACAAGCTAAACGTCGAAGTCCACGCGGTACTACTAGCGAGACTGAAGTCTCTCTGCAAAAACATAAATTAAGCAACGTGAGTACAAATGTACCCAACAAGACTTACATCAGAACTATCTACATATGCATCATTATCAACAAGGGGATGGTGGGGTTTAACTGCAGCAAGCCAGCTTTGACTCGGTGGCTATCCTGAACTACGACTGCAAGTAACTCTTTTGAGGTGGTGCACACGAGTCCACATATTCACCATATCAATACACCACTATGGATCCGCTCCCGTCTCCCTACGAGAACGCCATCCATAGCACTCACGCTTATCTTGCGTATTTTAGAGTATCCACTTTCACTTGTCTATGAACTGTACAGGCAACCCAGAAGTCCTTTACCGCGGACACGGCTATTCGAATAGATCATATTAACCCTGCAGGGGTGTACTTCTTCACACACGCTCTCACCACTTACCGCCATTTACACGACATGTACTCGGCAACCTTCAAGCGGAAGCCCAGCGAGGGTGTCGGCCACGACCTGACTAACCACACAAGTCTCTCGTCCAGGTTTATCGCCTATTCGGGTTCCATCCGCAAGGAGATCCGGCCGGGGTGTCGCTCACGGCCCCAAACGATGTGAGCAGGGTTCCCAAGCCCACCATCCGGGTGCCACTTGGTACACCGTGCCACTGTGCCTAGTCTGTCCCAAGCCCACCTGTACCGGGTGCCACTTGGTAGACTACTAACACTACCTACAAACACCAGAAACTAGTTGCAACTCCTGGACAGAGATCAAGTTGATTAATAAGTCGAGAGGGCACTTAAGGCATCCCAATGTGTGGTAGTAGCTGTTCATGGATCACAAACACAGAACTCAGTTCCTGAGGACGGCTGCAATGAGACAACCCACCATGTACTCCTACATGGCCTCTCACCGCTACCTTTACCAAATCGTGTTCACACACTTAGCTCTCAACAGTAGGACATGTTCACACACCTCCGATTCATTCCCGATGAATCAGACCTGACTCAACTCTAAGCAGTAGCAGGCATGACAAACAAGCATGAATGAGTAGGCACATCAGGGCTCAAACAACTCCTACTCATGCTAGTGGGTTTCATCTATTTACTGTGGCAATGACAGGTCATGCAAAGGATAAAGGGGTTCAGCTACCGCAGCAAGTAACAAATGATTCATTGTTGTCCTAATGCAGTAAAAGAGAGCAGGAGCGAGAGAGTGGGATTGTATCAGAATGAACAAGGGGGTTTTGCTTGCCTGGCACTTCTGAAGATAATATAGTTCTTCATCGGTGTCATCGAACTCATCGTCGGAACGTCGTCTACTGAGAGGGGACAAATACCGGCAAACAAGGGAGAACACAATCAATGCAATGCAACAATATGATGCATGAATGTGACATGGCAATATGCTGTGGTTTGAGCTAATGCAACTAGCAACAAGTTAAATGAAGTTGGTTTGAATCCAAGATTCAAATTCAAACTCCATATGTGAAGGTTTAAATGTCATTTAATTGAATTGTCCTCAATAGTAGTCATAAGTTGTTCTAACATGCATGAAAATGGTACAGATGGATAGATTGAATTTTTCTGATCATTTTTCATATATAAATTATTTGATTTGGAGCTACGGTTGAATTTCTATGAATTTTAGAAGTTTTGGGCATTTTCTGGAATTTTCAGAATTAAATTAATTCCAGAAAATGGTTAACTGCGTCAGCATTGCATCACTATGACGTCAGCGGTCAACTGCGGTTGACCAGGTCAAATCTGACCAATGGGGTCCACTGGTCAGTGACCCAGTGTTGTTAGTGACACTGACAGGTGGGGTCGGGTCAATGGACATGTCAGCATAGTCAACTCTGACTGGTGGGTCCCACCTTATTAACCTAATCTAAACAGAAATTAAACCTAGATTAGTTAGGGCGTGGGGCCCAGGTGTCAGTGAGCTAGGGGGTTTGTTAGGGCGTAATTAGTGGCTAATGACAGCGCCACGTCGGCTCCGCCGGAGTTCTGCCGGCGGCGACCAAAACGCGGCAGAGGGCATCGGGATTTTGCTGTGGGGTCCGGTTTGGCGTGCGGGGAGCATCTATGGGGTGCTGGCGGAGTGGCGCATCCAGTGGTGGAGGCGGCTGGAGCTGGGGTGGCCTACAGAGGCACCGGCGATGAGCTTTGCAGCGCCCAGAGCTCGGGGGCGTGCGGGGACGCGGTTGCGGTGGCCGTGGTGATGTGCGATTATCACCTACGGCGTCTACGTGGTGCTGTGAGTATGATGGGTGCATGCCCGGGACCAAATGGTCACCGGAGCATCACCGGCGACGAGCTCGTGCGGCGGTGGGTTTCGGCCTTGACAGAAGATGCGGCTAGAGGACGCGCAGGAGTGAGGTAGCAGGGGGGATAGAGAGAGAAGGTCGCGACGGGGGCAGCAGAGGTGACGGCGAGATCGGGGAAGCTCTGGGGGTGGTGCATCGACGACGGGGATCTCCGGCGATCCGAGGACAAAGATGACGATGATGGCGTCGATGCAGGGCCTCCGGCGAGGCGTGGCTGGACGGGGAGGACGAGGGAGGCGTGGCGATGCTCGTGGACACGTCGGGGAGGCGAGGGGAGCACGGAGGCTACGTCTACGGCGTACGGCGGCGGCGAGCTCCGCTCGGGCAGAGAGGGAGAGAGAGCAGAGGAGGGGGAAGAGCACGAGAGAGAGAGAGAGAGGGGCCAAGGGGGCTGCGGGGTGGCGCCGAGGAGAAGACGCGAGGCGTCACGGTGGCCAGGCGACGCAGCCAGACAGCCTGGTGGCGTGGCGCCCGCGCGCGCGCCCGCGCGCTCCTCTCTGCCTGCCTGGCGAGAGTAAGCAGGTAGCTGGCACGGGCCAGCACAGTGCTGGGCCGGCCAGTGGGCTGCCAGGTGGGCTGGCTGGGCTGCCAGGTGAGCGCCAGGTAAGCTCTCCCTCTCTTCTGTTTTCTAATTTGTTTTTGTTTTCTAATTAGTTGCCTCTGTTTTGAGCTTAGGAAAAATACCAAGGCATTTCCTAAAATCCTGAAAATATTCATGGACACTTGCTGAATTATTTCAGTGGCCCAAAATAGTTCCAACATTATTTGAACATTTAAATTATTTATAGAATTTAAATGCCCAAAGTCAAATATAATAAGATTTAATTCAAAAATCCAGAATGGCCTAGAAATATGTGCATCATTTTTGGCAGAGGTTTTCACCTTTAACAAAAATCATGAACTTTTCTAAGGAGCATTTTGGGTTTATTGAAAATATGTTTTAGTTGAACCTAGTAGAATTCATTAGGTGCTAGGGTTTGAACAGTCCCCATTTCAAATTCATTTGAAAGTTAAACATGATGCACACATGAAGGGCTAGCCTTCTGCATACTAGGACCAGGGATGTGACAACTCACCCCCACTAAGCAAAAATCTCATCCCGAGATTCAAGCGTAGGGTAAGATGAAGGGGGAACGCAAACTTGTATAATCTTCATGATCCAGGGTGCACTTCATAAGAGCGTTTATTTGATCCTCATCTTTGTCTCGACGTCTTGCTCTGAGAACTCCATCCAACCTGACAACGAGAAGAAAGGAAAATTCTAGAAGAATCAATCTTCTCGAAGATCGAGCAACTCACGGAATGAGGCATAGAACCATCTCTCGGGTTGAGACACGAAGCACACACCTAGAGGGATGGAGTGGAATAGATGACAAGGATTCACTAGGTTGACAACAATTCCACACTTAGGAGGTGGTGAACGGTTGTCAACGTAGCAAGGAGTTGAGTTACCATGATACCATAATGGGGCACCTTAGGGAAGGGGACTCATAGAAATATCCCCTTAGGTGGCAAAAAGAATTACCTTTGATTCAGAGATCATTGAAACTCTTTATACCAGCCTAAGGCAATTCTCAAGCGATCGTTTGGAGGGGGTCGGTAGAATGGCATGCTTGGATTAAAATGGATGATGTGGATTACCTTGTTGAAAACAACACAAGGGATGATTTTGGTAACTGAGGAGAAGCTCAACAGTAGAGAGTGAGTCCACTATTGAGAAGTTATAACATAACCAAGGAAGCTGAGAGCAAACACAGTTAGTGCCGATGATAACACCTAGCGCTTGCGCGTGCTCTCAAGAACTTGAGCATTTCCATATTCATCAAGGTTTTACCAACATCCGTGTCAAGGATCCTGGCAACACAACATACTACCATGATGGATAGTGATGGACGATGCAGATGCATAGGAAGATAACAGCTTCTCAGATTTCACCTTAGCGGCCAAGGGAATAAAATCTGGATGATCGACCGAGAGACATTTAGCACTCCGCTTCTAATGTTCTCCTTGATGTGCTAGCGTAATCCATAGATAACTACGGTTTGATATCTAGAACATCAAGTAAAAGGTCGGACTTCGGGAACACAAAAATCCATAAGGAACAACTAGGGAGTAGATCCTACAAAATCCTTATGGGGAGGTGGCCAACTTCCTCAAACAAGATACTACAATAATAGGTCTTCAGGCTGGGTGTGTTGGCCACGACATCCACTTTAACGGTTATCGAGGGACCAATATTATAGTTCTTGGGAAATGTTCCAACCATCATATTTGCCTGAGATTCAGATCTGGTTGGTGTCAGGATATTCCAGACTCATCGAGTCTAGGAAGGAAAATGGAAGTTTGCAACACAAATCGACGAAATGACGTTGCGAGATTCTCGGGAAATGAACTACGATAGCAAGCTCCAAAACATGAGCTGGTTCTGCTACACATGTGTGAACACGCTGTCTTAGACAAACATGATCACATGGTAGTCTTACAATAAAACACTACCGAGTTCTAGTAGGGAACCATCATTGAGGATATAGGAATCTTGTGCATGAACTAGTATTTGCACAGCAACTCCTTTTCCTTGAACAAATCAATCAGTGGCTTGGTGTGCTAGGGATACATATAGAATGAAGGTTGCAAATCTCCAAACCACAGAATACTTCGCACATGTGCATGACTGACTTCGGATGATTCCAGAGGAAGCAAAACTAACTTTCTCAAATTCACGGCGGCAACTTTCACCAAATGCACGTGTATAGGAGGAAGTCACTCCTTTCATCAAACAAATACTTCATGAGCTAGCATGAAGAAAATGCTTTCAAAAGTTTCCAACACTAACTTATTGTCCAACAAGATCTTGGAGAAGATAAAATGATGTTGATGGGCTCAGCAACAAATCATCGAGATTTCCATGAAGATGGAATTCCACGACTAGGTGAACAAGGTGATAGCATTGGTCAGACCAAAAGATGTAATGGTGTATGCCCGAGGGTTCAACCATGAATAAGACAACATTACGAGCATCGTTGGTTTTGAATTGATTTGATGATAGCCCACGCCCAAATCAAAGGTTGGATAAGATGATAGGTCCATTAACTGATCACAGGGACCAATCAGTGAAGATATCATCTTTCTTCAACACACACACACACACAAATAGATATCCCTTAACATGAACTAAGTCATACAAGCTTTTATCTTCCAACTCTCCAAGTTGTTGTTTGGCTTAATCAACTAGCTCAGGGGTATCCCACACAGATTCTTGGAGAATGGGTGGTTTGGAGGAAAACCAACATGATCACAAACTCAACATAGCGGTCAGGTGATGACCTGGTGATACTTCCGAGAAGATATACAGAAGATCACGAACCACCGACATGTTATTAAGCTCGAGAACAATCTTGCTTTCGAGGCAAGGCGATATGATCAAAGGAGCAAGGGATTGGCACTATCCTAACTCATTGATCGAAGGGTGCACCGAAAATAAGGACTAGGTAGCACGATCAGTCTTAGAATGATGATTCAAGAACCAACACGCTAAGAATGAAATTATTGTCCTTTAACTACCAAGCAACAAGGTTGCTAGGAGTATTGATTTCACACATCACGATTCACTTGTCGGCATTCCGGTTGTAACAACACGGGAACCGAGAAATGAATAATGATGGAGAGAGTATCAATGTACCAAGAGTTCATAGGATGGTGTGCAATTCCCATGATATTCTTGATATAAAGATAGTAATACTCCAAGGTGGAGCAGAGCAAAAGCTGGATTAGTATTTGATCTGCGGAGCACAACTACTTTGACCCAATCCTGGATATGGATGGGGTACTGGAGTTTGTTTCTCCTAGTCATTCTGGAATAGAATGGCTTGACGGGCCACAAGAGTAATAGGCAACGATTACGGATGCACACATACTCTTGACTATCAATGGATAGACGAAGGTCAGAAGACAACTAAAGAGGGACAACTCGAAAGAACATACGATTTACTGAGTTGTGGATGCATGGATTTGCATGTCGAACGAGTTCAACATATTTCTTTCGGATAACCCATGCGGAGAAGGTAGGACTGGCAGAGTCACGATATAGAATGGAGAACTCATCGAGAGCACTCATGTTGTGATCTTTTGATCCAACAAACATCTGCTGTAAGTGGTTCATGGTATTTGGAAGAAGGAAATACCACGGACCTCGAGGACTAATGCAAAGGTTACTAATATCCTAAAGGAACTAGCAAACACTAACAACACGAGGTAAGTAGAGTGAATATTGGGTCAAGAAACCAGGAATAGAATACCTACTACTAAGTGGCATCACGGGATGCTCTCGAGAATGATGGCCAGAATCATCACACTGGGAACACAAAACATGGCTAGACTACTAGATGATCCCCTAAGACACCTAGGGTCATAATAATAACTCCAACATAAATGTCAAGGCAATGGAGTACCTCAACTCACCGATTAGTGTGGTTAAACTGGCCCAAAGAACATCGGGAATGAGAATAAGGGATTTGCAAATGCATCGTATTGTTTAGAAACTTGGGACGACTCGGACAGCATAACGGTTGTAAATGCTCAAAAGATTGAAGACATGCTAGAAAAATGGTGGCATAGCCACTCAACATCACAACATCAAGGTTTCGAGATCAACAGTTAACATACACAGGTGGAAACTGAACTGAGGCTTAAATCCAACAATCTTATGAGTCTACTAATTAGTAACACGTGATCCTGATAGAAAGAAGAGAAAGCCTAGTTCCTTAACCCCGTAGGAAAGATAAGATGACTCAGATCAGAAGGGCACAAGGTATAAGGAGTAAAAAGAGCCTTACATTCCATCCCACAATCAATTCCCTTATATAAATAAAGAATTTCTAGACTCAACTTCGACCAGTTTGGCTTGGTAATCCTACAGGCAGTCAGGCTCTGATACCAAAGCTGTCAGGACCCCGACTCAATGCCACATCGATCTAGCATGTAACACCTCATATCACTTTGCAGCCTCACACACGATATCCCCCACGGGTGTCGCCTTACCTTTGCTCGGGACCGTTTGCGTCTTTTGGCACACGTATATGATAGTGTCGCTAGCATCCATATGATAAGGAGCCCGGGCTGACATGGCTAGTCGTAAACCCAAAGTGGCACAAACTTACAGGGACAGGCATCCATGACCCAACATCGAACGTGTCGGTCATCAGCGAGTGAATCCAGGCTGTAGCACTGGGCTAGCAGGACTCCGGTGAACCGGGCTGTAGCGGGCTAACAGGACTCCGGTATTCATCGCGTGACATTTCCCCGAAGGGACAGACACAGGAACGAAGAAGGACACATGCCGGCCAGCCTAAGTGTTCCGGAGCAGTAGCAAGCTACCATGGCTCAGTGGAAACACTAGGAGACATTTCCCGGTAAGAGAGGCTACTAAGGATAAACAACTAGATAGTCAGATCCCACACATACCAAGCATTTCAATAACATACACACAATATGCTCGATATGTGCAAATACAACATGGCATCACAACATGACTCTACAACTCAAGTATTTATTCAATAGGCTCCGAGGAGCGAGATATTACAAACATGGGTCTCATGACCCAACATTCAGAGCATACAAGTCAAAGCACAAGCGGAAGCTTAACATGTCTGAGTACAGACATCTACAAATGAAAAAGGCTGAGAAGCCTGACTATCTACCAGATCCTGCCGAGGGCACAAGATCGTAGCTGAGGTAACAAGCTAAACGTCGAAGTCCACGCGGATACTACTAGCGAGACTGAAGTCTCTCTGCAAAAACATAAATTAAGCAACGTGAGTACAAATGTACCCAGCAAGACTTACATCAGATCTAACTACATATGCATCATTATCAACAAGGGGATGGTGGGGTTTAACTGCAGCAAGCCAGCTTTGACTCGGTGGCTATCCTGAACTACGACTGCAAGTAACTCTTTTGAGGTGGCGCACACGAGTCCACATATTCACCATATCAATACACCACTATGGATCCGCTCCCGTCTCCCTACGAGAACGCCATCCATAGCACTCACGCTTATCTTGCGTATTTTAGAGTATCCACTTTCACTTGTCTATGAACTGTACAGGCAACCCAGAAGTCCTTTACCGCGGACACGGCTATTCGAATAGATCATATTAACCCTGCAGGGGTGTACTTCTTCACACACGCTCTCACCACTTACCGCCGTTTACACGACATGTACTCGGCAACCTTCAAGCGGAAGCCCAGCGAGGGTGTCGGCCACGACCTGACTAACCACACAAGTCTCTCGTCCAGGTTTATCGCCTATTCGGGTTCCATCCGCAAGGAGATCCGGCCGGGGTGTCGCTCACGGCCCCAAACAATGTGAGCAGGGTTCCCAAGCCCACCATCCGGGTGCCACTTGGTACACCGTGCCACTGTGCCTAGTCTGTCCCAAGCCCACCTGTACCGGGTGCCACTTGGTAGACTACTAACACTACCTACAAACACCAGAAACTAGTTGCAACTCCTGGACAGAGATCAAGTTGATTAATAAGTCGAGAGGGGCACTTAAGCGATCCCAATGTGTGGTAGTAGCTGGTCATGGATCACAAACACAGAACTCAGTTCCTGAGGACGGCTGCAATGAGACAACCCACCATGTACTCCTACATGGCCTCTCACCGCTACCTTTACCAAATCATGTTCACACACTTAGCTCTCAACAGTAGGGCATGTTCACACACCTCCGATTCATTCCCGATGAATCAGACCTGACTCAACTCTAAGCAGTAGCAGGCATGACAAACAAGCATGAATGAGTAGGCACATCAGGGCTCAAACAACTCCTACTCATGCTAGTGGGTTTCATCTATTTACTGTGGCAATGACAGGTCATGCAAAGGATAAAGGGGTTCAGCTACCGCAGCAAGTAACAAATGATTCGTTGTTGTCCTAATGCAGTAAAAGAGAGAAGGAGCGAGAGAGTGGGATTGTATCGGAATGAACAAGGGGGTTTTGCTTGCCTGGCACTTCTGAAGATAATATAGTTCTTCATCGGTGTCATCGAACTCATCGTCGGAACGTCGTCTACTGAGAGGGGACAAATACCGGCAAACAAGGAGAACACAATCAATGCAATGCAACAATATGATGCATGAATGTGACATGGCAATATGCTGTGGTTTGAGCTAATGCAACTAGCAACAAGTTAAATGAAGTTGGTTTGAATCCAAGATTCAAATTCAAACTCCATATGTGAATTTTAAATGCCATTTAATATAATTTGCCTAAACAGTAGCATAAGTTGTTCTAACATGCATGAAAATGGTACAGATGGATAATTGGATTTTTCTGATCATTTTCATATATAAATTATTTATTTGGAGCTACGGTTGAATTTCTATGATTTCTAGAAGTTTTAGTACATTTTCTGGAATTTCCTGAATTAAAATTAAATCCAAAAAATGGTTTACTGCGTCAGCTGACGTCACTGATGACGTCAGCGTCAACGGGTTGACCAGGTCAAACTGACCAGTGGGTCCACTGGTCAGTGACCAGTGGTTAGTGACACTGACAGGTGGGGCTGGTCAACACACGTCAGCATAGTCAACTCTGACTGGTGGGTCCACCTTATTAACCTAATCTAAACAGTTAAACTATTACGTGGGCCGGTATGAGATATAGCTTGACAGGCCACGTCGACTTCGCCGGAGTTCTGCCGGCGGCGACCAAAATGCGGCGGAGGGCATCGGGATTTCGCTATGGGGTCCGGTTTGGCGCGCAGGGAGCATCTGCGGGGAGCTGGCGGAGTGGCGCATCCAGTGGTGGAGGCGGCTGGAGCTGGGGTGGCCTACAGAGGCACCGGCGATGAGCTTTGCGGCGGTCGGAGCTCGGGGGCATGCGGGGATGCGGTTGCGGTGGCCGTGGTGATGTGCGATTAGCACCTACGGCGTCTACATGGTGCTGTGAGTACGATGGGCGCATGCCCGGGACCAAATGGTCACCGGAGCATCACCGGCGATGAGCTCGTGCGGCGGTGGGTTTCGGCCTTGACAGAAGATGCGGCTAGAGGACGCGCGGGAGTGAGGTAGCAGGGGGGATAGAGAGAGAGGCTCACGACGGGTGCAGCAGAGGTGACGACGAGGTCGGGGAATTTCTGGGGGTGGAGCATCAACGACGGGGATCTCCGGCGATCCGAGGACGAAGATGACGACGATGGGGTCGATGCAGGGCCTCCGGCGAGGCGTGGCTGGACGGGGAGGAAGAGGGAGGCGTGGCGATGCTCGTGGACACGTCGGGGAGGCGAGGGGAGCACGGAGGCTGCGTCTACGGCGTACAGTGGCGGCGAGCTCCCGCTCGGGCAGAGAGGGAGAGAGAGCAGAGGAGGGGGAAGAGCACGAGAGAGAGAGAGAGGGGGGCCAAGGGGGCTGTGGGGTGGCGCCGAGGAGAAGACGCGAGGCGTCGCGGTGGCCAGGCGACGCAGGAGACAGCCTGGTGGCGTCGCGCCCGCGCGCGTACCTGCGTGCTCCTCTCTGCCTGCCTGGCGAGAGGAAGCAGGTAGCTGGCACGGGCCAGCACAGTGCTGGGCCGGCCAGTGGGCTGCCAGGTGGGCTGGCTGAGCTACCAGGTGAGCGCCAGGTAAGCTCTCCCTCTCTTCTGTTTTCTAATTTGTTTTTGTTTTCTAATTATTTGCCTCTGTTTTGAGCTTAGGAAAAATACCAAGGCATTTCCTAAAATCCTGAAAATATTCATGGACACTTGCTGAATTATTTCAGTGGCCCAAAAATAGTTCCAACATTATTTGAACATTTAAATTATTTATAGAATTTAAATGCCCAAAGTCAAATATAATAAGATTTAAGTCAAAAATCCAGAATGGCCTAGAAATATGTGCATCATTTTTGGCAGAGGTTTTCACCTTTAACAAAAATCATGAACTTTTCTAAGGAGCATTTTGGGTTTATTGAAAATATTTTTTAGTTGAAGCTAGTAGAATTCATTAGGTGCTAGGGTTTGAACAGTCCCCGTTTCAAATTCATTTGAAAGTTAAACATGATGCACACATGAAGGGCTAGCCTTCTACATACCAGGACTAGGGATGTGACAGCGGTTTGCACGGATCACCATAGGATTACCTACCATAGAAGATCTTGGTTAACTGTTGGGTAGGATTTCATTAGATTTGGAAGCGTGGGGTATGGTCGGCGTCCAGCAAAACTTGGGTAGCTTATGACACATGGTGGGCTTACGGGCCCTATGGCCAACATGCTAACAAAACTGGCACCTGTTAAGCCCAGGGCATTTCACAAATCGGTGGCCTGAGGCCAGACATACGAAACAAGTTATCTTGGGAGGCCGGCCCAGTGTGCATGGCACATGACGTGGAGAGTCATTTGCAACGCTATCAACCTTGGGTGCAAGACAAGAACAGTTTCCAGTAGTATCCCCATAGCGCTGGCAAAAAATACCCGTGCACTGAGATTCCAGGTGACCAAAACAATCACATTGCAAACAATGTTGAAGCCGATTGTATATATATTCCTTGGTTGGCACTAAACAAATATCAACCATTAACATAACACTATCATTGGCATAACCAGCCTGCCAGCCATCCAAAATATGATGAAGTTTATCATCCGGAATGGAATCCCATAAACCTTGCTTAAACCGCTGGCCCTGAAAAGATGGTAACTGATCTGATGCATCTGACGGGATTGGCAGGTTAACGTCCCCAATATGAAAAAGATCATGATTATCCCGAGGAACCGGAACTGACAACCTGCCAAAAGAGATCTCCGATGAGCCACCGTCGCCGGAATGTCCCTCCGTCGGTGTGGTGGTCAGCCCAAATTTTTCAAAAATAGAGAGAGAAGCTGGATCAATGACCACATCATATTTAGACGCTAACCATTTAGATTTGATAGCCGGGCCAGGGGACGATGCTAAATCATTAATCTTAGTATCTGCATTCCAGCCAAATGATTGACGATGAGACCGAGAACCTCAATGGAGATGGAAATGACATATGAAATCCGACCAAATGCAATCTCGGAGGCCATAAATAAAATGACTCACGCGATTAGATTCCACCGAGAACCGAAATGCCGATCACCCAAACGTAGCACCTTGAAACCATCACTGAGTCCACCAATGCAAGATTGAAGAGCCAATCCCACAGATTCCACCGAGAGAGGAAAAGAGGCCGAGGAGAAAGAAACTTCAACGAAGAACTCCTTGTAGTTGGGGTTGGGGACGAAGTGAACCATAGATCCAAAACGAGCACGCACCTGGCCCTCGACCTTAAGGCCAGGGGAGAAGTACCAATGGAGGAGGCCATCCATTGGGGTCGCATGGGGTGGTAACTAGGGCAAGGGGCCGAAGTCGCCATGGGAGTCTCCATGGGAGGGTGGGAGGGTGGGAGTCTTCATGGGAGGGTGGGAGGCATGTATCTAACCACCAGTATGTTACTAAGCTCAGGAACAATCTTACTTTTCAGGGCAAGACGATATGATCAAGTAAGCAAGGATGGGCACTATTCTAAATCATTGACCAAAAAGTGCACCAGAAATAAGGACTAGGTGGCATGACCAACCTTAGGATGATGATTCAATAATCAACATGCTAAGAATGAGGTTATTGACCTTTAACTACCAAGCAATGGAGTTGCTAGGAGTATAGATTTCACACATCATAGTTCACCTGTCGGCATTCCGGTTGCAGCAACACAGAACAGAGAAATGAATAAAGAGGGCGAGAAATATCACTGTATCAAGAGTTCATAGGATGGTGTGCAATTCCTACGATATTCCTAACATAAAAGTGTAGGATTTAGGGTTCTGGCAAACCCCTTGAGATTCGAACACTAGGGTGCGCACGAAGATTTCCCCCTAGCAAATCTTGCTCTCAGCCTCTCCGTGATCCCTAAGCTTAGCTCGATGAACTCACAACACAAGAGACACAAGATTTATACAGGTTCGGGCCACCGTTATGGTGTAATACCCTACTCCTTGGTGGTGGTGGTGGATTGCCTCGTGGGTTGATGATGAACAGTACAAGGGAAGAACAGCCTCCTGAGGAGAGGTGTTCTTGAGCTGGTGTGGTGTTCTACTTGTTTTGGTTTCGGTCCCTTTCTACTGTGGTGGCTAGTCCTATTTATAGAGGCCCTGGTCCTCTTCCCAAATAGTGAGCGGGAAGGCATCCAACAACGTGCAATTTGAAAGGGGATAGTTAGTACAAGCTATCCTGACTAAAGGTGGTCTTTGCTTGTCAAAGGAGCTGGTGGTGACGCCGTCTTGGGCTCCACGATGACCTCCTTCCTGCCGTCCTGCTGGTCTTGGTCTTGTTGCACCGATATGAAAACCTTTGCCTGATTCCATGGTACTCCGCGCCTGCGCTTGCCCCCTTAGCACCAAAGGGGAAACGAGGACATTGCGCACGCTGGCGCTCGCCTGGAACCCTCCTAGCCTTGGTCGTCACGGCTTGCATCACTGGAACCTCACGAGGTACCCCTTGCCTTGTTCTCTCTGCCCCTTCGCGAGCCTGCTTGGTATGGCCGCTCCTGAAGCGGCCTTGCGTTGCCCGCCTCGCGAGGCTTTGCCCCTCGCGAGGGTCTTGAGCGTCGGTTGACAAAGACGAGCTGAACTAGGCCATTGGTGGAGCCACACCGTGGGCCGCAGGCAGGCAAGTCAGGGGACCCCCGTTCCCAGAACACCGACAGTAGCCCCCGGGCCCAAGGCGCGCTCGGACTTGGCTTAGCTGCGAAGGCAAAGGGCAAGTGTGGAGCGCCGCGGGCCCCAACAGCCTGTGGCATTGGTCGACGCATGGCGACTGATTGGATGTGGGCGTCTCCGCTTCCCCATGCTGCCCCAATATCCACCTGGCTAGGCGGCCACGACACCCTACACAGTTATTTCCTCCTCGCAGGCGGCGTGCCTCCTATCCTTCCTTGCTCCTCGAGCCCCTGCTCCCGCTTACAATCTGACTCGAGCTCAGTCCCCTCCATTGCCATGGCGCCGACTCGCACGGAGAAAGTGGAGAATCCTCTGGCCTCAGCCAATCCGCCCCTGACAATCGAGCCTATCGTCGGCCGATCGCGGGTGCTCAACTGGAGGCCATGGGCAAGGTCTGCCCTGCGCTCGCTTCCAGCTTCAATGAGTGGGGAGGGATGGTGGCTTGGCATGCGTCCCGAGCCTCCATTGACAGGACAGCCATTGTGGTTCGGTTCTTCGTTGACGCCCTGTGGGCTGGCCTGGTTCCCCCTTTCTCCGCCTTCTTCAACGTAGTGCTTTCCCATTACCAGGTTCACATGCTGCATCTTGATCCCCAATCCGTTTCCCTTCTCGCCATCTTCACCTTTGTTTGCGAGGCCATGGTGGGCATTGCTCCTTCTGTTGCCCTCCTGTGCCATTTCTTCTCGCTGCATCTGACCGACCCCTCACAGTGCTCGGGGTGCCTGAGCTTCTTGGCTGTGGCAGAGAAGGCCGCCTCGGGGATTGATTTTGATCTCCCACCGTCCACGAGCGGGTTCCGGATGCGGTGGGTGTACGTGGATGTTGGAGTGCTCAGCCCCCTGCTCTTGCCTCCGTCGTCGCTTGCCATCCCCAACTCCGGCTGGGCCCATGAGAAGCTCGCCAGCTCTCGCCTTTCCTTCGTCTGGCTCCGGTTGAAGAGGTTGAGAGACCTTGGCATGACTGCGCCCCAGGTGGTGAAGGAGTTCCTCTGGCGTTGCATTGCCCCTCTCCAATGCCATTCCCGACTGATGTGGGCCCTGGCCGGTGACCAGGATTGCATGAGGCTTCATGAGTCGGGGCTCTCGCTTGAAGCGCGAAGGACGGTCCTTGAAGTCTTGACTGGCAACCCCTCGCCAGGCGATATGCCACAAGGGGGTTGTCTCTTCTATCTCTGCCTGAACAGGGTTGAGTTCGCGGGGCAGATGCCTTCCTTTGATGACTGGGGGCTGCGTCCGGTCGATGTTCCGGGGCCTTGTGATAATCCTATCGTCGCAGCTCCCCTCCTTGCTGCCAGCACCGAGCTTTCCCCAAGAGTGGGCGCAGGGAGGCAAGCTTCGCTGGTGGCCGGAGGCACGGGTGTCAAGGTGCCGCCGCCGCCCGAGGTTCCCGAGGCGCCATCCTCAGGAATCTGTGAGGCTTGCCCTGAGGCGGTCGTTGAGCTGGAGATGCAGTCTGCGGCTCCCCCGAAGCTCCAGATGCATCCGAAAGCCAGCATGAGGCAGAGCTTGATTGCTCTCCCCAGCTTGGCGCTCTTGAGGTCGACTGCCTGGGTGCCTCCCAACCGCGCCCCGCGCTAGCCTCCACGCCCAACGCCTTGGCTGGTTCCGCGTGGACTTCGCCGCGCTCCGTAAGAGGAAGGAGTCTTCGAGCTGCAGTGGTGGCACCATCCGGCCGCTAAAACACAGGAAATACATCGCCATAGATAGGTAACTACCTTATTCTTGTAATTCCCCAATCGCTGCTTCCCTTCCTAACTGTGGCCCTTCAGGATCCCTCCTGCCAAGCCTGCGGAGTCTCCCGAGGAGCAATCTCCTCTGGCCTTTCCTTCATCTCTAGCCTTGAGCGCCCCTAGCCTGCACGCCGCCCCTGGCGCGGGGTCAGCCGAAGAAGCAAGCCTGCCTGCAGGGTGCCTTGAGCACATGCCATTGCCGCCTTTCCTTCGCAACCTTGCATGGAGCGGGGCCAGCCTACCCAGGCCTCCTCATCTGGTCGTGGATGGCAGCAGGTTGGCGTCAATCCTGGGCTCCTCTTCAACCGGCAAGCCTGCACTGGTCCGGGTCCCTTGCGGGGCCTGGCCAGCGACATTTGGGTCGCCAGCCCCCAGCCCCCTGCCAAGAGGGGGCGAACTGCTTCGGATCCCGCCGACGGCACCCGCACCGGGGGACGACATTAGTCGCGTGCTCAAGTTTGCGCACGAGCGAAGCATCGTCCGCCACGAGTTCTTCCAAAAGGTGATGGATGCGATGGGCCATCTTGGTGGAGAACTCGCGGATGTAGACGCGCGCCTTGAAGCCAAGGGCCAACGGCTGATCGAGGAGCGGCATAAACTAAAGGTGGCCATCAACCTCGGGCGCCACCAGCGCGCGCTTGACAATGCTAAGGCCAAGGCATCTCTTGTGACCTCACGTGAGGCCTGCTCCCGAGCTTTGGAGGAGGCCCGGGAAGCAGATCACCATCACGACATTGCAGAGAAGCGTGCGTGGGAGCTCCAAGCCTGGAGTGCTTCCTTGGATCAGCAGGTGGAGTCGCGCCAAGCCGCCCTTGCATTGCTGAGGGGGACGCCTGTCGAGGAGGGGGAGCTCCTGAAGCGTGAGGAAGCGATGATGCTCGAGGCCACCGAGCGCAGTCTTGAGCTTGAGCGGTTGGAGATGAGGGAGTGCCAGGTTGCCCAAGCAGAGGACACCGTTGGCACCGCGAGGCTCAGGTCCAGGAAGAGATCAACCGCCGCGTGGCCGAGGCTCGCGCAGATCTTGTGAGCAGGTATGACCTGAAGCTGAAGCTAGTTGAAGACGAGATTGCAGGCAGGACAGCCTCCCTTAGGTCCAGGCTAACTGAAGTGGAACGGCGCGTGGAGGCCGCCGCAGCCGCCCTGCTCTCGGCGCAGGCCAAGCTGGCCTCCTCCCACACTGAGCTGCTTCCTCTTCAGCAGCGGGTTGCCGACACCGAGTCCATCGCGCAGCAGAACAGGCAGGAAGTGGTCCAACGGCGGACGTTGGAGCACGTGCACGCCCCCATTCTCCAGGACCTCAGGAACAAGGCCAATGCAGCCCTGGGCAACATCTATAATGAGAACGGACCGCATCCCCACGCAACCGACTACGCCGGTCATCTCCGCTTCTTTACGGCGTGGTGACGCGCCTGAAGAACCGCTCCGAGAGAGCTCACCAGCTTGTTGAGGAGAGGAGCCGCAGCCTGCTCGGGCGCGTGTTTTCCCGCGTCTTCAGCCATCTTTAGAACACCTACCCTGACTTTGACTTTGACGCCACCATCGCTCCGGTGCCCAAGGCCATCCGGGGCAACTTGGCGCGGTGGGTGGAGGACAACGTGGACACGCTTGTTAGGGCCTTTGCTTCTGACGACGCCGGGGTGGTAGTTGCGGCGGACGAAGGCGACGTGGTCGATTATGGTGACGGTGGTGTCGGTGATGGTGATGGCAATGCCAGTGACAGCGATAGCAGCGCCAGCGATGCATCAGGAGGCGACCCGGGGGACGCGGTGAGCGATATGTCTGAGTGATCCATGTTTCTCCGTTGTTTATCCTGCATACAGAAGCTCAGGCACGGCGCCAAAGGTTGTAAGAGCATTTTGGGAGGGGATGCCCCTCATGTAAAAAGATAGCCGTCTCTATGCTTTTAGGGACAATGCTGAATATGTGCTTCCATGAGCCTACGGGACATGTGGCGAGCTTGTTGTTTTAATTTACCTTTAGCCGGGGCAAGTCCTGAACCAGCTCGTGAGGTCGTGAGTTTCCAAGGATCCCCTGCAGGATCTGCCGACCTGGTCGAGAGGGCCTCGTGAGAGCAAGTGCCGGCCGTAGCACGGCATGCGTGCGGCGTACGTGCACTTTGCCCAGCCCCCCCCCCCCCCCCCCGCGCGCGAGGGGGAGGCAGCCGGTGCGAACTTGAAATTAAGGCAGGAACTAGAACGCAAGAAATCACACGAACGAGAAAAGTCACCCTCCCCGTGCACACAAATGGAAATCCAACTCCAACATAAATCCGAAGCAAGGAAGCACGACTACAGAAAGGGAGTCAAAAAGCAAATGGCTGCGTCCAGCGCCTAGTCTAGTCTTCATGTCTTCTCACCAGAGCGGAGCTAAGTGCTACCTCTAGGCGTGGGAGGGAGCCCCTGAGGCCTGAGGGCGGCACTCCTGAGGCTCCGGGGCGTGTACAACCCCACTTATTATTACTTGAGAGTGTCACGGGCGGCGAGCTTCACAGGCACTGGGCCTTCTTCATAGGCACCGGGCCTTGCTTCATATGACCAGACGAGGGCCTCGCCTTACGCAACCCTCGACCACCATTGGTGGCAACCGGAAACCAGGACGATGCCAAGGGGCAAAGGGGACGCCAGCGGCACCCTCAGCGACCACGGGTCCTCTGCCAGGGGTAGGCTTTGCAGCACCTCACCGGTAGAAGGCCTACCTCCGGGGGACGCCTTGCCCCGTGCATCTTTGGGAGGGGCCTTGCTCCCGGCCCCTCTCCTGCAGCCCCAGTGCACTCCTCCGGGCGGGAGGGAGGCTGCCGAGCTGGGGCCGCCGTCCGCTGCTGTCACCTGACTGTCCTGCGACCCATGGTTAGCATAAGCTTGCTCCTGAGGAATTAGTGGTACCCAGTAACTGCTGCTGCTGGCGCGGTTGGTGAGGCTCCTGGAAAGGCTCGGCTTCTGGCGTCTCTTCCTCCCAGCCTGGCCCGAGGAACGAGCTAGGGTTGTCTTCTAGTGCGTACTCTTGATCCACCATGTGGGGCACGTACGCCTCCGAGGCCACCGCCTCAAAGACTTCGTCGTAGTGCCCCACACTCCAGGTTTCCCGGCCTAGCGCACCGTCTTGAAGATGGTAGGGCAGCGGCCCGCTCGGGCTATAGGCAGCAACGCGAATGCCCTCATTCATCAAAGGTGGTGCGGGTGCGACCTGGGGTCCGGCGCCGATGGTTGAGCTGGTGTCGATGAAGCCTTGGGGCGTGCTTGGGGGCACGCGGGCACGGCGAGGTCCGTCGTGTGATCCAACCGTGGCCCGGGGTGCAAGCTGGGAGCAGAAGGGCGGCGCCTCCGAGGCCGCGGCATCCAGGAGCTCGGCAACGCATCCCGATCGCTCTCCATCAGCCTGCATCACAGCACCTCCCGAGTCATAGTCAGCGCGGCTCTCATGTTCGCTTGTTCCCGTCGAGTGTGCGGAGCGGTGGCCGCGGCGTGGCTTGAGTCCCTTGTGGCTGCCCGCACCTGCCGCGGAGTAAGGTCGGGTGGTGTGTGACTGCACCTCCTGCACCCCGCAACGTTCTGCGTTGGGCGGGCTGCCTGGGGCGTGGGGTTGAGTCTTCTTGGGCAGGCCGCGCGGCCCGGGCTGGTTGGGCTGGCTAGCGGTAGGCGTTGGTCATCGGGTTGCCAAACATTGGGCTCACGGAGCGACAGCGGGCTGACTGGTGGAAAGAAAGCTCTTATGCACCCCTACATGGCGCGTCAAATATCGGATTTAGGGTTCTAGCAAAACCCTTGAGGTTCAAACACTGGCGTGCGCACGAAGATTTCACCCTACCGAATCTTGCTCTCAGCCTCGCCGCGATCTCTAAGCTTAGCTCGATGAACTCACAACACAAGAGACACAAGATTTATACAGGTTCGGGGCACCGTTGTGGTGTAATACCCTACTCCTATATGGTGGTGGTGGTGGATTGCCTCTTGGGCTGATGATGAACAGTACAAGGGAAGAACAGCCTCCTGAGGAGAGGTGTTCTTGAGCTGGTGTGGTGTTCTACTTGTTCTGGTTTCTCTTTCTATAGTGTTGGTGGGAACAACACCTATGGGCTCACGGGAATCCCTACTACGGTTGAGGTCCGCGGGGTCGTGAGAAGAGTGGGATCAGCAATCAACACAAGCACACGGGTCGTTTACCCAGGTTCGGGCCGCGAGGATGCGTAATACCCTAGTCCTACTTTTGTGTCTATTTGAGTGTACTTGGAGTTCGGGCCGCTACAATGAGTGTAACTTGTCCCAGGGTCTGAATCCTTCTCCTGGATGCATCGGGCCTCCTTTTGTAGTCAAGGGGATTGCCATAGTGGCACACAGGAGGTGGCATCGGTGTACAGTGGCGAAGCTTATCACTTAGCCATTACGGGACAAGACGCATTTAATGCGCCCCTTAGGTGTCCCTCTCACTTTATAGGGGATGGAAACCAGCCCCTGTCCTGTCCGCCGCCACCCCAGCTCACTCCGACACGGGTCCAGGCCAGCGGTGCGCATGGTGCCATGTAGGCTGGCAATCTCCTGATGTGGCATGGTGGTTGGGCCTTCATGAAGTTTTGCATGCCACCACGTAGGCGCTCGCTGAGTTGGCTTGGAAACCTCACGTCGACACGCAGGTGCCTGCCTAGCTGGTGGGCTGGCAGCTGCATGGGAGCGGCGGTGGAAACTTGGTAGGTGTGGGCCTGGCTATGGCCCCATGAATGTCCTTGGCAAGGGGCTTGCTGGGACCCCGGCAAGGGCTTTGCCGCGGCACCGTGGTCGTCCCCGGCAAGGATCTAGCCGTAGGTCTCGTGAATGCCCTCGACAAGGGTTTTTGCCGAGGCTCGTCGGCTTCTAATCCTTATCCAACTATGTGTGCTTCTTGTCTTCACGTAGATCTGCATGCCATCATGGAGGTGCCTCCCGAGCCTTAGTTCATTGGGGTTGGGGTCGGAAACCTTGGGCTTGAGGGTGGCGCGCTCCATTGGGGTGGGGCAAGCTATCTCGGCAAGGTCCTTGCCGGGGCCGTGGAGGCCACCCCGGCGAGGGTCTTGCCAGGGGACCCCACCTCGCCCTCTTGCTCTTCATGACTCTGCCTTGGCTTCGCTTTGACCATCCTGCAGCCTTGACCCCTCCCTCTGCCCTGCAAAGTGTGGTCGCGGGCGCTGCTCCGACTGCCTGTGCACAAGTAAGGGGTACAAAGAAGTGCCCCTACTTTAGTACACCGACGGGAGCCCCGGGGCTTGGTCCACACATAAGCGCAACAAATTGTTGGGCTAGGCCCAAAACGGTGCGCGGGCAGGCTTGGCGGTTTTTACCGCAGTAACTTTTTTCGTCCGCTGCGCTTCCCCACGACCCGCGTTGAATGCATGATGTGGGGTCGTGTGTGACATGGGGGGCATGTTGGGGATCGTTGCAGAAATTAAAAAATTTCTACGCATCACCAAGATCAATCTATGGAGTAACTAGTAACGATAGAGAGCGGAGTACATCTTCACACCCTTGAAGACCGCGAGTCGGAAGCGTTACAAGAATGCGGATGAAGGAGTCGTACTCGTAGAGATTCAGATCGTGGTGGATTCCGATCTAAGCACCGAACAACGGCGCCTCCGCATTCAACACACATGCAGCCCGGTGATGTCTCCCGCGCTTTGATCCAGCAAGGAGGAGGGAGAGGTGGAGGAAGAAGGCTCCAGCAGCAGCACGACGGCGTGGTGGTGATGGAGTGGCAGTTCTTTGGCAGGGCTTCGCCGAGCTCACACGGAGGAGGAGAGGTGTTGGGGAGGGGAGGGGCTACGCCTTTGATGTGGTGCTGCACCCCTCCCTCCACCCCTCTATTTATAGGGATAAGGGGGAAGGGGGCCGGCCCCTCTAGATGGGATCTAGAGGAGGGGGGCGGCCAAGGGGGGAGGGGGCTTGCCCCCCAAGCCAAGGGGGGCGCCCCCTTTAGGGTTCCCCCCAACCCTAGGCGCATGGGCCCTAGGGGGGTGGCGCCCAGCCCACTTGGGGCTGGTTCCCTTCCACCTACAGCCCATAAGGCCGTCCGGGGCAGGTGGACCCACCCGGTGGACCCCCGGAACCCCTCCGGTGGTCCAGGTACAATACCGGTATACCCCTGAGTATTTTCGGTGACCGTATGATGACTTCCCATATATAAATCTTCACCTCCGGACCATTCCGGAACTCCTTGTGACGTCCGGGATCTCATCCGGGACTCCTAACAACATTCGGTAATCACATACAAATCTTCCTTATAAACCTAGCATCATCGAACCTTAAGTGTGTAGACCCTATGGGTTCGGGAATCATGCAGACATGACCGAGACAGCTCTCTGGCCAATAACCAACAGCGGGATCTGGATACCCATGTTGACTCCCACATGTTCCATGATGATCTCATCGGATGAACCACAATGTCGAGGATTGAAGTAATCCCGTATACAATTCCTTTTTTTAATTGGTACGTTACTTGCCTGAGATTCCATCGTCGGTATCCCAATACCTCGTTCAATCTCGTTACCGGCAAGTCACTTTACTCGTTCCGTAATGCATGATCCCGTGACCAACTACTTAGTCACATTGAGCTCATTATGATGATGCATTACCGAGTGGGCCCAGAGATACCTCTCTGTCATACGGAGTGACAAATCCCAGTCTCAATTCGTGCCAACCCAAAAGACACTTTCGGAGATACCTGTAGTGCACCTTTATAGCCACCCAGTTACGTTGTGACGTTTGGTACACCCAAAGCATTCCTACGGTATCCGGGAGTTGCACAATCTCATGGTCTAAGGAAATGGTACTTGATATTAGAAAAGCATTAGCAAACGAACTACCCGATCTTGTGCTATGCTTAGGATTGGGTCTTGTCCATCACATCATTCTCCTAATGATGTGATCCTGTTATCAATGACATCCAATGTCCATAGTCAGGAAACCATGACCATTTCTTGATCAACGAGCTAGTCAACCAGAGGCTCACTAGGTACATGGTGTGGTCTATGTATTCACACATGTATGACGGTTTCCGATCAATACAATTATAGCATGAACAATAGACAATTATCATGAACAAGGAAATATAATAATAACCATTTTATTATTGCCTCTAGGGCATATTTCCAACAGTCTCCCACTTGCACTAGAGTCAATAATCTAGTTACATTGTGATGAATCAAACACCCATAGAGTTCTGGTGTTGATCATGTTTTGCTCGCGGAAGAGGTTTAGTCAAGGGATCTGCGACATTCAGATCCGTATGCACTTTACAAATATCTGTGTCTCCATCTTGAACATTTTCACGAATGGAGTTGAAGCGAAGCTTGATGTGTCTAGTCTTCTTGTGAAACCTGGGCTCCTTGGCAAGGGTAATAGCTCCAGTGTTGTCACATAAGAGAGTCATCGCGCCCGACGCATTGGGAATAACTCCTAGGTCGGTAATGAACTCCTTCATCCAGATTGCTTCGTGTGCTTCCTCCGAGGCTGCCATGTACTCCGCTTCACATGTAGATCCCGCCATGATGCTTTGCTTGCAACTGCACCAGCTTACTGCACCAGCTTACTGCCCCACCATTCAAAATATACACGTATCCGGTTTGTGACTTGGAGTCATCCAGATCTGTGTCGAAGCTAGCATCGACGTAACCCTTTACGACAAGCTCTTCATCACCTCCATAAACGAGAAACATATCCTTAGTCCTTTTCAGGTACTTCAGGATATTCTTGACTGCTGTCCAGTGTTCCATGCTGGGATTACTTTGGTACCATTCTACCAAACTTAGGGCAAGGTTTACATCAGGTCTGGTACACAGCATGGCATACATAATAGACCCAATGGCTGAGGCATAGGGGATGACACTCATCTTTTCTCTATCTTCTACCGTGGTCGGGCTTTGAGCCGAGCTCAATTTCACACCTTGCAATACAGGCAAGAATCCTTTCTTGGACTGATCCATATTGAACTTCTTCAATATCTTATCAAGGTATGTGCTTTGTGAAAGACCTATGAGGCGTCTCGATCTATCCCTATAGATCTTGATGCCTAATATGTAAGCAGCTTCTCCAAGGTGCTTCATTGAAAAACACTTATTCAAGTAGGCCTTTATGCTTTCCAAGAGTTCTATATCATTTCCCATCAACAGTATGTCATCCACATATAATATGAGAAATGCTACAGAGCTCCCACTCACTTTCTTGTAAACGCAGGCTTCTCCATAAGTCTGCATAAACCCAAACGCTTTGATCATTTCATCAAAACGAATGTTCCAACTCTGAGATGCTTGCACCAGCCCATAGATGGAGCGCTGGAGCTTGCATACCTTGTTAGCATTCTTAGGATCGACAAAACCTTCCGGCTGCATCATAAATCTTCCTTAAGGAAGCCATTAAGGAATGCCACGTCCATTTTCCATATCTCATAATCGTAGAATGCGACAATTGCTAACATGATTCGGACGGACTTCAGCTTTGCTACGGGTGAGAAGTTTCATCGTAGTCAACCCCTTTAACTTGTCGATAACCCTTAGCGACAAGTCGAGCCTTATAGATGGTAATATTACCATCCGCGTCCGTCTTCTTCTTAAAGATCCATTTATTTTCTATCGCTCATCGATCATCGGGCAAGTTTGTCAAAGTCCATACTTTGTTTTCATACATGGATCCTATCTCGGATTGCATGGCTTCAAGCCATTTGTTAGAATCTGGGCCCGCCATCACTTCTTCATAGTTCGAAGGTTCACCGTTGTCTAACAACATGATTTCCAGGATAGGGTTGCCATACCATTCTGGTGTGGAACGTGTCCCTGTGGACCTACGAAGTTCAGTAGAAACTTGATCCGAAGTACCTTGATCATCATCATTAACTTCCTCTCTAGTCGATCATCATCATTAACTTCCTCTCTAGTCGATGCAGGCACCACAGAAACATTTTCCTGAGCTGCGCTACTTTCCGGTTCAAGAGGTAGTACTTCATCAAGTTCTACTTTCCACCCACTTACTTCTCTCAAGAGAAACTCTTTCTCCAGAAAGGACCCATTCTTGGAAACAAAGATCTTGCCTTCGGATCTTAGGTAGAAGGTATACCCAATGGTTTCCTTAGGGTATCCTATGAAGACACATTTTTCCGACTTGGGTTTGAGCTTTTTAGATTGAAGTTTCTTGACATAAGCATCACATCCCCAAACTTTTAGAAATGACAGCTTAGGTTTCTTCCCAAACCATAATTCATATGGTGTCATCTCGACGGATTTACACAATGCCCTATTTAAAGTGAATGTAGGTATCTCTAGTGCGTATCCCCAAAATGATAGCGGTAAATCGGTATGAGACATCATAGATCGCACCATATCCAATAGAGTGCAATTACGACGTTCAGACACACTGTTACGCTGAGATGTTCTAGGCAACGTGAGTTGTGAAACAATTCCACATTTCCTTAAGTGCGTACCAAATTCGTGACTCAAATATTCTCCCCCACGATCTGATCGTAAGAACTTTATTTTTCTGTCACGTTGATTCTCTACTTCATTCCGAAATTCCTTGACCCTTTCAAAGGTCTCAAACATGTGTTTCATCAAGTAGTCATACCCATATCTAGTTAAGTCATCAGTGAGGGTGAGAACATAACGATAGCCTCTGCGAGCCTCAACGCTCATTGGACGGCACACATCAGTATGTATGATTTCTAATAAATTGGTTGCTCGCTCCATTGTTTCGGAGAACGGAGTCTTCGTCATTTTGCCCATGAGGCATGGTTCACAGGTGTCAAATGATTCATAATCAAGAGACTCCAAAAGTCCATCTGCATGGAGCTTCTTCATGCATTTGACACCAATGTGACCAAGGCGGCAGTACCACAAATATGTGGGACTATCGTTATCAACCTTACATCTTTTGGTATTCACACTATGAATATGTGTAACATCACGTTCGAGATTCATTAAGAATAAACCATTGACCCGCGGGGCATGACCATAAAACATATCTCTCATATAAATAGAACAACCATTATTCTCGGATTTAAATAAGTAGCCATCTCGTATTAAATGAGATCCAAATACAATGTTCATGCTCAAAGCTGGCACTAAATAACAACTATTGAGGTTTAAAACTAATCCCGTAGGTAAATGTAGAGGTAGCGTGCCGACGGCGATCACATCGACCTTGGAACCATTCCCGACGTGCATCATCACCTTGTCCTTCGCCAGTCTCCGCTTATTCTGGAGCTCCTGTTTTGAGTTACAAATATGAGCAACCGCACCGGTATAAAATACCCAGGAGCTACTACGAGTACTAGTAAGGTACACATCAATAACATGTATATCACATATACCTTTGGTGTTGCCGGCCCTCTTGTCCTCTAAGTACTTGGGGCAGTTCCGCTTCCAATGTCTGTTTCCCTTGCAATAAAAGCACTCAGTCTCATGTTTGGGTCCATGCTTTGGCTTCTTCCCAGCAACTGGCTTACCGGGCACGGCAACTCCCTTGCCGTCCTTCTTGAAGTTCTTCTTACCATTACCTTTCTTGAAACTAGTGGTTTTATTGACCATCAACACTTGATGTTCCTTTTTGATCTCCACCTCCTCTGATTTCAACATTGAATATACCTGAGGAATGGTTTTCACCATGCCATGCATATTGAAATTCATCACCAAGCTCTTGTAGCTAGGTGGGAGCGACTGGAGGATTCTGTCGACTACCGCGTCATTCGGGCGATTAACTCCCAGCTAAGATAAGCGGTTGGGCAACCCAGACATTTTGAGTATGTGGTCGCTGACAGAACCATTCTCATCCATCTTACAACTGTAGAACATGTCGGAGACTTCATATCTCTCGACCCGGGCATGAGCTTGGAAAACCATTTTCAGCTTTTGGAACATCTCATATGCTCCTTGCTGCTCAAAATGTTTTTGGATCCCCGGTTCTAAGCTGTAAAGCATTCCGCACTGAACCAGGGAGTAATCATCACTACGCGACTGCCAGGCGTTCATAACATCTTGAGTTGCTGGGAAAATGGGTGCTTCACCTAGCTGTGCATCTAGGACATATGCTTTCTTGGCAGCTATGAGGATGATCCTTAAGTTCCAGACCCAGTCTGTATAGTTGCTACCATCGTCTTTCAGCTTGGTTTTCTCTAGGAACGTGTTGAAGTTGAGGGCAACATTAGCATGGGCCATTTGATCTACAAGACATATTGCAAAGATTCTAGACTAAGTTCATGACAATTAAGTTCAACTAATCAAATTATTTAATGAACTCCCACTCAGATAGACATCCCTCTAGTCATCTAAGTGATACATGATCCGAGTCAACTAGGCCGTGTCCGATCATCACGTGAGACGGACTAGTCATCATCGGTGAACATCTTCATGTTGCTCGTATCTTCTATACGATTCATGTTCGACCTTTCGGTCTCTTGTGTTCCGAGGCCATGTCTGTACATGCTAGGCTCGTCAAGTCAACCTAAGTGTTTTGCATGTGTAAATCTGGCTTACACCCGTTGTATTCGAACATTAGAATCTATCACACCCGATCATCACGTGGTGCTTCGAAACAACGAACCTTCGCAACGCTGCACAGTTAGGGGGAACACTTTCTTGAAATTTTATGTGGGGTCATTTTATTTCTGCTATCGTCGTTCTAAGCAAATAAGATGTAAAACATAAAAAACATCACATGCAATCAAATAGTGACATGATATGGCCAATATCATTTTGCTCCTTTTGATCTCCATCTTCGGGGCGCCATGATCATCATCATCACTGGCATGACTCCATGATCTCCATCATCGTGTCTTCATGAAGTTGTCTCGCCAACTATTACTTCTACTACTATGGCTAACGGTTTAGCAATAAAGTAAAGTAATTACATGGCGTTATTCAATGACACGCAGGTCATACAATAAATTAAGACAACTCCTATGGCTCCTTCCGGTTGTCATACTCATCGACATGCAAGTCGTGAATCCTATTGGCCATATCACATATATATCATTCATCACATCCTTTTTGCCATATCACATCACACGGCATATGCTGCAAAAACAAGTTAGACGTCCTCTAATTGTTGTTGCAAGTTTTTTTATGTGGCTTCTAGAGGTTTCAAGCAAGAACGTTTCTTACATACGCCAGAACAACAACGTGATATGCCAATTGCTATTTACCCTTCATAAGTACCCTTTTCATCAAATCTGATATGAGTAAAGTGGGAGAGACAGACACCCGATAGCCACCTTATGCAACTAGTGCATGTTAGTCGGTGGAACCTATCTCACGTAAGCGTACATGTAAGGTCGGTTTGGGCCGCTTCATCCCACGATGCTGCCGAAACAAGATAAGACTAGTAGTAGCAAGGAAATTGACAAAATCGATGCCCACAACAAACTTGTGTTCTACTCGTGCATAGAAACTACGCATAGACCAAGCTCTAATATCACTGTTGGTGATCATTGCAGAAATTAAAAATTTTCTACGCATCACCATGATCAATCTATGGAGTAACTAGCAATGAGAGAGAGGGGAGTACATCTTCATACCCTTGAAGATCGCGAGTCGGAAGCGTTACAAGAACGTGGATGAATGAGTCATACTCGTAGCGATTCAGATCGCGGTGGATTCCCATCTAAGCGTCGAACAACGGAACCTCCATGTTCAACACATGTGCAGCCCGGTGACGTCTCCCGCGCCTTGATCCAGTAAGGAGGAGGGAGAGGTTGAGGAAGAAGGCTCCAGCAGCAGCACGACGGCGTGGTGGTGATGGAGTGGCAGTTCTCCGGCAGGGCTTCCCCAAGCTCACGCAGAAGAGGAGAGGTGTTGGGGAGGGGAGGGGCTGCGCCTTGGATGTGGTGCCGCACCCCTCCCTCCACCCCTCTATTTATAGGAAGAAGGAGGAAGGGGGACGGCCCCTCTAGATGGGATCTAGAGGGGGGCGGCGGCCAAGGGGGGAGGGGGCTTGCCCCCCAAGCCAAGGGGGGCGCCCCCTTTAGGGTTCCCCCCAACCCTAAGCGCATGGGCCCTAGGGGGGTGGCGCCCAGCCCACTTGGGGCTGGTTCCCTTTCACCTACAGCCCATAAGGCTCTCCAGGGTAGGTGGACCCCCCGAACCCCTCCGGTGGTCCCGGTACAATACCGGTATACCCCCGAATATTTCTAGTAACCATATGATGACTTCCCATATATAAATCTTCACCTCCGGACCTTTCCAGAACTCCTCGTGATGTCCGGCATGTCATCCGGGACTCCGAACAACATTCAGTAATCACATACAAATCTTCCTTATAACCATAACGTCATCAAACCTTAAGTGCATAGACCCTACAGGTTCGGGAATCATGCAGACATGACTGAGACAGCTCTCTGGCCAATAACCAACAGCAGGATCTGGATACCCATGTTGGCTCCCACATGTTCCACGATGATCTCATCGGATGAACCACAATGTCGAGGATTCAAGTAATCTCGTATACAATTCCCTTTGTCAATCGATACGTTACTTGCCCGAGATTCGATCGTCGGTATCCCAATACCTCGTTCAATCTCGTTACCGGCAAGTCACTTTACTCGTTCCGTAATGCATGATCCCGTGACCAACTACTTAGTCACATTGATCTCATTATGATGAAGCATTACCGAGTGGGCCCAGAGATACCTCTCCATCATACGGAGTGACAAATCCCAATCTCGATTCGTGCAAATCCAACAGACACTTTTGGAGATACCTGTAGTGCATCTTTATAGCCACCCAGTTACATTGTGACGTTTGGTACACCCAAAGCATTCCTACGGTATCCGGGAGTTGCACAATCTCATGGTCTAAGGAAAAGATACTTGACATTAGAAAAGCTTTAGAAAACGAACTACACGATCTTGTGCCATGCCTAGGATTGGGTCTTGTCCATCACATCATTCTCCTAATGATGTGATCCCATTATCAATGACATCCAATGTCCATATTCAGGAAACCATGACCATTTGTTGATCAACGAGCTAGTCAACTAGATACTCACTAGGGACATGGTGTGGTCTATGTATTCACACATGTATTACGGTTTCCAATTAATACAATTATTGCATGAACAATAGACAATTATCATGAAAAGGGAAATATAATAATAACCATTTTATTATTGCCTCTATGGCATATTTCCAATAGGGCATGCGTGGGGCGGTTGTTGCAGGCATGTGTCATGTCATAATAAATGGTAAAGAGGCGGCCCGTGCCTTCGCCATAAAAAGGAATAACCGCAGCCGCACGGCTCATTTACCCTCTATACTTTCCCCAATCTTGGCATCACCGTCCCCATCTTCTTCCTCCTCAAGCTTTTGCTCTTGCTCGCTGCTGCTGCGCCCCCACTGCCTTCGACCCCTCGCCCTCTTCCCAGCCGCCATGGTGCCTAAATCTGGCAAGGGCAAGGGTGTAGCCAAGGACACAAAGGAGAAGGAGATGCCGAAGAGCGAGGCGGTGGCACGGCGGGCGCAGTTCGCCTATTTCATCCATCATCAATCGACGTCTTCGACCTGAAGGACTACTTTAAGCCTTTGTGGGGAATGGAGACAGCGGGGCACCCTGCCACGCGCATCATCCCTGCTGATTGCAACAAGGGTGGCCCAAAACGGTACTCATTCTTCATCAACATCTTCTTCTGCAGGCTCTGCCCCCATTTTTCCGACTTCTTCAATGATGTCATGCACACTTTTGGCTTCCATCTGTTGGATCTCACGCCGAATCTCGTGGCCGCTTGGTGTGCTTTGCCCACCTCTGTGAGGGCTTCGCCGGGGTGTTTCCCAGCATGGCGCTTTTCCGCCACTACTTCTCCCCTTGCATCCAACCCGGGGGCGCCCTTACTAGGAGCGTCGCCTGGATCCCGAGGGCCCAGGGAAAAAGCGCATACCCAGATGGTGCTGTGAAGGAGAGGTGGGAGGAGTGGCGGGGCCGGTGGTGCTAGATCATGGAAGAGAACCCACCGGAGTTCTGCCGGGGTGTTCATCGGGAGCCGCCGACCCGTGGCACGGACTAGAGCAACCTCGATGCTGATGACAAGAAGTTTTTGATCGCCACCACCAGGATTCACCGCCTCACCGAGGTCGGGCTCACCCTCGAGATGATTTGGGCGGATTTCATCCGCCGCCGAATTGCTCTGCTGCACAACAAGGGGAGGCCGGCCTGGGCTTTCAAGCACGCGGCCGACATCATGAGGCTCCGCACCGGCCTGAAGCACAACCTCACGGTGATGGGGCACTCCTGGTATTGCCGGAGGCTCTTCTAGCTCGATGTGTTCGCCGATGGCAGGGTGGAGAGGACTAGCAAGGCCGTGAAGTCCAGCAAGGCCATCTAGGGGCCCTTGTTCGGGCTGCCGCCGATAGTGGTCCCGCTGAGCAACAACTCCCGGCAGGCCGACATTCTCGCCGTGATGCCGGTCTTCAATGCGCACGGTCTTGACACAGCCCGGGTCGAGCCCCCAGCACGCGAGGTGCAGGAGTTCTTCGACAACTTGGTCAAAGTTCCCGATCATGACGAGCCGCTGCTCATCCAAGACACCGCTGAACTACATCGCCGCCAGAGTGGTGGAGGTGGAGCTTGCCAGGGCGGCCGGGGACACTGGCGGCATGGAGAACGAGGCCACCATGGCCGCAGAAGAGAAGGAGCTCGCCTAGTGGGCGAAGTCTGCCAAGGAGGCAGGCGGCGTCAGCACCGAGGCCCCCTTGTTGAGGACGTGGTCGAGGAATCATCCGAGGAGGAGGCCGAGACCGACGCCCCCTTGGCTATGAAGAAAGGACGCGTCCTGCATCAGGCCAGCTCTAGCGAGCCGGTCCGGTCTGACAGGGCCGAACCGCGGCAAGGGGTTCAGGGGGAAACCGCGCGCGTGACGAGGGCCATGGTGGCGAAGAAGAAGGCCGCGGTGGCAAAGAATAAGGCGACCGCCTCTTCTTCATCCAAATGCTACCGGACTCCATCGCCTTCCCCTCCTCCCGCAAACGCCGGCATGGATGTCGCCTTCGACTTTTCATCCCTTAGCCTGAGGAGAAAGAGGAAGGCAGCAGAAGAGGAGGTAGAGGATGACTAAGCATTCTGCCCCTCATCGTTCTCGTCCTCTCCAATCGTGCCACCTTCCTTTATTCGCTTTGGTCTTTAGAGGGAAATGGAGACGCTGGCCCAGCGGGCGGTGAAGAAGGCCAAGGCCTCGACGGCCAGCCAGCCCTCGGCGGGTACCTCAAAGGCGCCGTTGGTGGTGGTGAGCAGCCCGGAAAGCAGCCTGTGGCACAGCCCCCGGCTCAGCCCCCAGCTTGCGTTCACCACCTACTCCCCATCAACATGCGCCGGGGTGTGATTTTTTGGTACTGACCTTGCCGTGGCTGCAGGAGGAGGGCGGCAGCAGGAGGAGCCACCAAGGGCCACCCCCACCACACTGCACCCATCGACCACACCGCCCCAAGGGGCGTCTCCGGCAAGGGCGCCAGACACCGAGCTCATGCACACGGAGGAGGAGGAGGTAGACCTGGGCACTGGTGGCCCCGTCCGGGCAACAAATGTTGGCGGGGAGGGGGCCACTTCTTCTCAGCCTGGCACGGGTGGGTCATCTGATTTCCCTTACTCTTCTTCTTTCTTTTTTGAACCTCGATCTTGGCCTCGCCTCATCCTTCCTTCTAGCATCTAGATCCTCCCTTGGCAGACCAAGGGGACATCGGCACCATGATCACGGAGGTCGCCAAGGACGCCGAGTTTGAAGCCGACAAGATCGCCGCTGAGTAGGCCGTCAAGACCATGGCCGAGGATGCCGCCAAGGGGCTTGCCGGGGAGAACGGCGAGGCTGCCGCTGAGGAGGCCGGCAAGGGCGCTGCCGAGGAGGCTGACAAGGACGCTACCGGGGAGGCCGACAAGGCCACTGCCGAGGAGGAGGTGGTTGACGACCAACCCCCCTCATCCGCTGCCTCTGGCTCAGGCAAGTATCTGAAGGTGGGCGACGACTTGTTCGTGCACCTCCCAGGGACGGCGAGCACCAGGGCGCCAGCCGAGGGGGAGGTGTTCAATGACGAAGTGCTCACCGCCGTCGGGCTCGAGGTCGTCGAGGAACCGGGCATCGGTGGCGGTGGCACCAAGGAGGGGCAGCTCCTCCGGGCCATGGGCACCACCTTCTGGAAGCTGCAGGCGCTCCATCGCGCCCGCCTGGACAAGGCAAAGTCCAGGGAGGCGGTGGTGGGTAAGGCGGAGGTAGACCTCATGGAGTGTGTTGCCTAGGCGCAGGCCTGGTTCCACCAATCCCACGAGAAGCTGAAGGCCGCCCAAGGCCAGCTGACGGAGCGTGAGCTGGAGCTTCTCTTGAAGCAGACGGACATCAAAAAAACCCAGGAGGCAGCGAGGGAAGAGGCCTCCAAGGCCGAGGCCGCCCGGTCCCAGCGCTAGGACGAGCTGGACTCTTAGGAGGAGGACCTCATCGCCCGTGAGGTGGCGCTTGCCGAACACTCCACGGCAAGGACGAGGAGGTCGAGAAGCTTGCCGCGGCGCGGACTCGGGATCTGGAGCAGAAGCACAAGGAAGCGCTTGATGCCCAAGCTCTGTCCCACGGTGACAAGCTGAAGGAGCTGGAGGTGGAGCGGGATGGCCTGAAGAACAGGACCGAGGAGCTGGCGAAGGAGAAGGACACGGTTAACTGCACCCGGACGGTGATGCAGGCCGACGTCCTTGTCAAGGCCGAGCAGCTCTCCCGCGCCAACGACTCCATCAAGGACCTGAAGCTGAAGCTGGAGGCCCTTGAGGGGATGCTGTCGGAGGTCAGGACCCGAGAAGGAACCCTAACCAAGATCCTGGCAGAGGAGAGGCAGCTGCGAAAGAACGACGCCGCCAACCACGAGGATTTCGTGAAGGGCGAGAACCTCTAGATCAGCCGCCTCGCCGACGTCGCCAACAAGATCACCAAGCAGCTGGCCGACATGGGGATGTCGGACGTGAGGTACGCCCTAAGGAGAATGTGAGCCCCAACGCCAAGCTGACCCTATTCTTCGAGGGCGTTCTTGGAGCCCTATAACGATTCAACTCCAACTGGGCGAGCTCTCTGGCCAGCAAGGCCCGGATACTTTGTCGGGGCGCCATGACCAAGGTCCTCACCAAGCTGGCATACTGGAACCCCAACCTTTACTTCGACGCCGCGTTGGATAGCTTGCCGGAGGATGCAGACCTCACGGTGCTCGAGGAGTGTATCGAGCCCATCATCAGTCGCGTTGGCAGAATTCAGAGGGTACAGGGCTAACGCTGTGATTAGGCACCTCGTTTCTTATCGTCGCTGCAGGTTCATGACCAAGACAATGTTTATCCTTAGTTAGAACCGCAGCAACAATTGATGTAATATAACTCTGCAGTGTTTTAAAATGATGCATGTTATTTCCCTGTTCAACCTCTCCTTGTATGTCCACCCCACGCCAATTGGGCAGGTTTGCCAGCGCGCGCTTTGAAGGATGGATCCTTTAGCGGCCGGCAGGGTGTGCTTGCTGCCATGCAAACCACCTTGCCGTTCTCAGCGCAGTCGCTCAAACTGTCGAGGGGACTCGAGATAGAGCGAGAGTGTTGCCAATAGCAGAAGGCCACCCTGCCATTCTCGACGTAGCCGATTGATCTGTTGAGCGGACTCGAAATAGACTAAGGGCATTGCCAATAATGGAAGGGCCCCACTGCATGTAGGTTTCTCATACAAAGGAAAGATCTCCGAGGAGGATAACCTTATATAAAAAGCAATTACTCAGAGTTTTTGCATGACTTAGCTTTCTTGTCGTTGCGCGAATGCTTGCTGTATCCGCCGACAGTGCTACTCGCTTGGTCGCCTTCTTCCTTGGAAGCCATGGAGATAGAGAACTACTGGGTTAACGACTGAACCAGGTTCTCACAACTACTCCCCCTACCTGGCGCGCCAAATATGTCGGTGGGAACGACACCTATGGGATCACGGGAATCCCTACTATGGTTGTGGGGCACAGGGTTGTGAGAAGAGAGGGATCAACAATCAGCACAAGCACACGGGTCGTTTACCCAGGTTCAGGCCGGGAGGATGCGTAATACCCTGTTCCTGCTTTTTTGAGTGTACTTGGAGTTCTTGAGCTAGCTACAATGAGTGTAACTTGTCCCAGGGTCCGAATCCTTCTCCTGGATGCCTCGGGCCTCCTTTTATAGTCAAGGGGATCGCTACAGTGGCACACAGGAGGTGGCATCGGTGTACAGTGGCTATGCTTATCGCTTAGCCATTATGGGACAAGACGCATTTAGTGCGCCCCTTAGGTGTCCCTCTCACTTTATCGGGGACCGAAACCAGCCCCTGTCCCGTCCGCCGCCGCCCCACCTCGCTCCAACACGCGTCCAGGCCAGTGGTGTGCATGGTGCCATGTAGGCTGGCAAGCTGCTGAGGTGGTGCGGTGGTAAGGTCTTCACGAAGATTTTCATGCCACCACGTAGGCGCTTGCTGAGTTGGCTTGCAAACCTCACGTCGACACATAGGTGTTTGCCTAGCTGGTGGTCTGGCAGTTGCATGGGAGCTGCGATGGAAACTTGGCGGGTGTTGGGCTGGCTGTGGCCCCGCGGATGTCCTCGCTAAGGGCCTTGCTGTGGCACCGTGGTCATCCCCGGCAATGATCTTGCCAGAGGTCTCGTGGATGCCCTCGACAAGGGTTTTGCCGAGGCTCGTCGTCTTCTAATCCTCATCCAACTCTGTGTGCTTCTTGTCTTCACAAAGATCTGCATGCGATCATGAAGGTGCCTCTTGAGCCTTGGTTCCAATGTGGTTGTCGGAAACCTTGGGCTCGAGGGTGGCGCGCTCCATTAGGATTGGGCAAGCTGTCTTGGCAAGGTCCTTACCGGGGCCGTGGAGGCCACCCCGGCGAGGGTCTTGCCAGGGGACCCCACCTCGCCCTCTTACTCTTCATGTCTCTGCCTTGGCGTCACTTTGACAATCCTGCGGCCTTGACCCCTCCCTCTGCACTGCTAAGTGTGGCCGCGGGCGCAGCTCTGACTCCTGTGCACAACTAAGGGGTACAAAGGAGTGCCCCTACTTTAGTATGCCAACATACTGTGGTGGCTAGTCCTATTTACATCGACATACCGTGGTGGCTAATCCAATAGCAACCAATTTGAAAGGGGATAGCTAGTACAAGCTATCCTGACTAAAGGTGGTCTTCGCTTGTCAAAGGCGCTAGTGGTGACATGGTCTTGGGCTCCATGATGACCTCCGTCCTGCCGTCCTGCTGGTCTTGGTCTTGTTGCAGCGATATGTAAACCTTTGCCTGATGCCTCGGTACTCCGCACTTGCGCTTGCCGCCTTAGCACCAAATGGGAAACAAGGACAGTACGCACGTTGGCGCCCACCTAGCCTTGCTCGTCATGGCTTACGTCATGGGAACCTCACGGGGTACCTTTGCATTGATCTCTCCGCCCCTTCGCGAGCCTGCCTGGTGAGGCCGCTCCTGAAGAGGCCTTGCGTTGCTCGCCTCGCGAGGCTTGGCCCCTCGCGAGGGTCTTGAGCGTTGATTGACGAACACGGGCCATACTGGGCCATTGGTGGAGCCACGCCATGGGCCGTAGGCACGCAAGTCTGGGAACCCACGTTCCCAGAACACCGAAAAAAAGATGGTAATACTCCAAGGTAGAACAAATCAAAAGCTTGATTGCATTTTGATTTGCGGAATACAAATGCTTTGACCCAATCTTGGATATGGATGAGGTACTGGAGTTTGTTTCTCCTAGTCATTCCGAATAGAATGTCTTGACGGACCACAAGAATAATAGGCGTCGATGAACACGAGTGCATGACTACTCTTGACTATCAATTGATAGACGGGGGTCAGAATACAACTAGGGAGGGACAACTCAAGGAACATATAACTTTCTGAGTTGTGGATGCATAGATTAGTTTGTCGAGCAAAGCTCAACATATTTCTTCTGGATAACCCATGCAGAAGGGTAGAACTGGCATAGTGACAACATAGAATCGAGAACTCGTCAAGAGCACTCTGGTTGTGATCTTTTCGTTCAGTGAGGAACTTCTGCCATAAGCAGTTTATGGTATTTGGAGGAATGGTATACCACGGACCTTGAGGACTATCACAAAGGTTTCTAATATCCTAAAGGAACTATCAAACACTATCAACATGTGGTAAGTAGGGTGAATCTCGGGTTCAAAACCCAGGAGTCAAATACCTACTACTAAGTGGCATCACGGGATGCTTTCGAGAATGATGGCCAGAATCATCACACTGGGAACACAAAGCATGGCTAGATTACTAGGTGATACTCTAGACACCTAGGGTCATAATAATAGCTCCAACCTATATACCGAGGCAATGAAGTACCTCAGCACACTAGCTAGTTTGGTTAAACTGGCCCAAACGAACTTCAGAGCGGTAAGAAGGAATTTGCAAATGCATCAGATTTTTAGAAACCTGGGATGACTCAGACAACATGACGGCTGTAAATGCTCAAAGGATTTGAGACATCCTGCAAAAATGGTGGCATAACCACTCAGAATCACAATATCAAGGATCTGAGGCCAGCTATGCATACACGGAAGTAGTAGAAACTAAACTGAGGCTTAAATCCAACAGTCTTATAAGTCTACGGATTAGTACACGTGATCCTGATAGACAAAAGAGAAAGCCTAGTTCCTTCACCCCGTAGGAAAGACAAGATGACTCGGATCAGAAGGGCATAAGGTATAAGGAGTAGAAAGAGCCTTACATTCCATCCCACAATCAATTCCCTTATATCTAAAGAATTTTTAGATTCAACTTGGACCAGTTTGGCTTGGTAGTCCTGCAGGCAATCAGGCTCTGATACCAAAGCTATCAGGACCCGATCCTATGCCACACCACTCTAGCATGTAACACCCCATATCACTTAGCAGCCTCACACACGATATTCCCACGGGTGTCGCCTTACCAGGCCCGGGACCATTTGCGCCTTTTGGCTCACGTATAAGACAGTCTCGCTAGCATCCATATGACAAACAACCCGGGCTGACATGGCTAGTCCTGAACCCAAAGTGGCGCTAACTTATAGGGACAAGCATACATGACCTAGCAACAAGTGTGTCTGTCATCAGTGAGTGAATCCGCGCTTAGCAGCTGGGCTAGCAGGACTCCGGAGAATCCGGGCTATAGCAGGCTACCAGGACTCTGGTCGACACCGCGTGACATTTCCCTGAAGGGATAGACACAGGAACGAAGAAGGACACATGCCGGCTAGCCTAAGTGCTCCAGAGCAGTAGCAAGCTACCAAGGCTCAGTGGAAGCACTAGGAGACATTTCCCGGTAAGAGAGGCTACCAAGGATACACAACTAGATAGACAGATCCCACACATACCAAGCATTTCAATAACATACACACAATATGCTCGATATGTGCAAATACAACATGGCATCACAACATGACTCTACAACTCAAGTATTTTCTTCAATAGGCTCAGAGGAGCGAGATATTATAATCATGGGTCTCATGACCCAACATTCAGAGCATACAAGTCAAAGCACATGCGGAAGTTTAACATGTCTGAGTACAGACATCTACAAATGAAAAAGGCTCAGAATCCTGACTAACTACCAGATCCTGCCGAAGGCTCGAGACTGTAGTTGAGGTAACAAGCTAAACATCGAAGTCCACGCGGAACTACTAGCGACATTCAAATCTCTCTGCAAAACATAAATTAAGAAAACGTGAGTACAAATGTACCCAGCAAGACTTACATCAGAACTAACTACATATGCATCATTATCAACAAAGGGTATGGTGGTGTTTAACTGCAGCAAGCCATCTTTGACTTGGTGGCTATCTTGAACTATGACTGCAAGTAACTCTTTTGAGGTGGCACACACGAGTCCACATATTCACCATATCAATACACCACTATGGATCCGCTCATATCTCCCTACGAGAACGCCATCCATAGCACTCACGCTTATCTTGCGTATTTTAGAGTATCCACTTTCACTTGTCTATGAACTGTATAGGCAACCCCGAGGTCCCTTATCGTGGAGGCGGCTAGTCGAATAGATGATGTTAACCCTGTAGGGGTGTACTTCTTCACACACGCTCTCACCACTTACCATCGTTTACACGACATGTACTCGACAACCTTCAAGCGGAAGCCCAACGAGGGTGTCGGCCACTGCCTACCTAAACACTCAAGTCTCTAGTCCAGTTTTATCGCCTATTTAGGTTCCATCTGCAGGGAGTCTAGCCGAGGTTTCCACATATGGCCCTGAACGATGTATACTGGGTTTCGCGACACCAAACGGGCACCCGACATACCTGGCCATGTGCCTACTGCATCGGAGCCCACCCCTCGGGTCAGCGCTGCGCACGGCCTCCAGCATACTACAAACACCAGTAACTACTTGCAACTCCTAGACAAAGGACAAGGGTGGTTAAGAAGCTGAGAGGGTCAATTAATGGTCCCAATGATGGTAGTAGTTGTTCATGGATCACAAACACAGAACTCAGTTCCTGAGGACGGTTTCAATGAGACAACCCACCATGTACTCCTACATAGCCTCTCACCGCTACCTTTACCAAATCGTGTTCATACACTTAGCTCACACACAATAGGACATGTTCATCACCATTCCAATTCATCCCTGATGAATCAGACCTGACTCAACTCTAAGCAATAGCAGGCATGACAAACAAGCATGAATGAGTAGGCACATCAGGGATCAAAAACCTCCTACTCATGCTAGTGGGTTTCAACTATTTACTGTGGCAATGACAGGTCATGCAGAGGGAAGGGGTTCAACTACTGCAGCAAGTAACAGATGAATCGTTGTTGTCCTAATGCAATAAAAGAGAGCAAGAGCGAGAGAGTGGGATTGTATCGGAATGAACAAGGGGGTTTTGCTTGCCTGACACTTCTGAAGATAGTATAGTTCTTCATCGGTGTCATTGAACTCATCGTCGAAACGTCGTCTACTGAGAGGGGACAAATACCAGCAAACAAGGAAGAACACAACCAATGCAATGCACAATATGATGCATGATCATGACTTGTTATTATGCTGTGATTTGAGCTAATGCAACTAGCAAGAGATTAAATGGAGTTGGTTTGAATCCAAGATTCAAATGCAAATTCCATATGTGGATATTCAAATGCCATTTATAAGATTTGTCCTAAACAGTAGTTATAAGTTGTTCTAACTTGCATGAAAATAGTACAGAAGGATAGATTGGACTTTTTGATCATTTTTCATATATAATTTGTTTCATTTGGAGTTATGGTTGAATTTCTATGAAATTTAGAAGTTTTGGGCATTTTCTAGAATTTCCTGGATAGAATAAATCTAGAAAAAGGTTAAATGCATCAGCATGACATCGGGGTGATGTCAGCAGGTCAAATGCGCCAGCCCAGGTCAAACCTGACGGCTGGGACCCACATGTCAGTGTAACAACTAACTAATAGAGTTAGTTACTGTTATGTTAGCACTAACCTAGGTTAATTAGGGCCCAGGCCCACATGTCAGTGAGTCAACCAATTAACTAAGTTAATTAGCGATAACTAAACTAACACCTAGACTAAATAGGGGCATGGCCCACACGTCAGTCAACCTGGGCGGTCAAACTGGGGTCACACCCACCGGCGACTCGACGTCGGCGAGGCCCGAGATGGCGGCACGGCTCGGAAATCACCCACAAGCGTCCAAATGGGCGGCGGAGAGGCTCTATGGGGAGTGGTTGATCACGTGCATCTAACGAGGCAAGCGGGAGCAGCTGGGGTGGACCGAGCTCGCCAGAAGCGAGCTCGCGGCGGCGGTCAAAGTTTGGCCAACAGTGGGTTAGGCGATGCAGGGCACTAGGGGAGGCGATGGTGTGTGCTACGTGCTCCCGATGAGGTGTGGAGCACGGTAGTGTGCTCAACTTCGGGCCACTGTGGCTCTGGCCACAACGGCGGCGAGCTTCGGCCGTGTTGGAAGACGGAGCTAGGGGATGGGAACGGAGGGGCGAGCACATGAGAAGCAGCAGGAGCTCACATCGGATCCAACCGAGGTGGAGACGAGGCCGGGGGTGAGTCGGAGGCAGCGCAGGGTCGCGAGAGATCTAGGCGGCCGGAGGTTGAAGACGATGACTTGGACGGCGTTCGAGGGTGTCCCGCGGCTCGTGGCTCATCGTAGAGGCGTAGAATACAGAGGTGGTCCTCGTGGATGTAGCGACCAGACCTCAAACGGTCAAGTCTCTGTGCATTAGTGTCATCCCTGGATCGGTAATGCTAACACGCACAATACTCGAGGATTTATAACAGAGTTCCAATCACACACTTATTACATCGAATGTCTCAAAACTGAACTTATTACAATAATATGTCTTAAGGCCATGTAAATAAGATAACAGCGGAAGGCTTGGAATATAAAGTGAGTCCATCAACTGCAATGACATAGCTAAGTGAAAGACAATGACCTAGCGCACCTTACTCGTTGCCTGAAAGTCTGCAACATGATATGTTGCAGCCCGAAACGGGTCAATACATTGAATATGCTGGCAATGTAACACAAAAGAGCAATAAACAGAATAAATGCCATCATTACATGCATATATGGCTAGTGGAAAGCTCTATGGTTAATGTTTTGCGTAAAGCCAATTTTCCCCTACAACAATGGAGTAAGTTTTACTTAACTATCATGGTGGTTGTTAAACATTGAGAAGGTTCCTCCAACTCAATCCCAATTAAACATTATTGATAACCCAACAAATTAATTTAGAGTGATGAGATCAATAGGATAATCCAAGAACCAGATACTCAAGATGTCGATAACCGGGAACACGGCTAACCATGATTAGTTTGTACACTTTGGAGAGTTTTATGCACTTTTCCCCACCAGACTCGATCTCCTCCATTGGATTTATCGCACTACATGGTCTTGGACAAACTGATGACCGAGACACAGTCTTTCAGAAACATTAACTCTTTACTCTAGGTGGACAGTTACACCTACTTTCCCCTACATCTGCTAGCCCACCACTGAAAGAGGTCATGCAACCTACTCAACTATGCTATAGCCCATAATAGCTTGTGGCTGCACACGTTAGTTTCTAGCATGAATAATCTTATGATCCCTTTGAGCCTGGGTGGCGAACCGTAGGATGATCACACGGGTACTCCGGGATATCCTAGGACAACAATGGATTCTCCAGGTGCCCGCAACCAATCCACCCAGATGTGTATTTAAGTAGCCACCTTAAGTTAACCATTAATTTACAACTCTCACACCTGTCATGAATACACTCCACAAATCCACGTCTATGAGCATAGCATAGCAATCCTGAGCATAACGTAGAAGTAACTCCCAAAGTTTGATAATAAAAGGGCAATAGGTTCTACCTCATCATCTACTTCCCAAACCCAGATGTTAATCAGCTCCTAATCATGCAATGTTTGAGGATTGGAACTAATGCATAAAATCTGGGTAATAAAGGGATATGATCAAAGTGTTACTTGCCTTGCTGACAATCTGCAAACCATAGAGACTCGTAGTAGCACACATCGCAGTCCGGGAATTCTATCGCAAACTAACAATAGCATACATAAGCACTCTAGCATAGATGCACGAGTAAAACTCAAATAAGAAGATCCATATAGAAAGTTCAACTGAAGAGCTTCGATTTGCAAAAAGAATCAACTCAAATAGAGCAACGAAACTCAAGATACGAACGAAACAAGATTCGTTTACTAATCTGGACTAAAGTCAAATTTTACAGTACCAAAATCATGTTCAAGTTGGTTAAAAAGAAAGAAGGCTTCGAGACAAAGATTTAGGCACTGGTTTCATCTAATTTGGATAAATGAGTAAAAAGTTATACTAGATCGAAGATCAGGGCAGAAATCATGACAAAAAATACTCGCAGATAAACCCTAGAAATAAAACGAAATGAATAGACTAACTAACGAACGTTCGCTGTCTGAACCTAACCGGTGAACGACGTTCATTAAAACGAACGAACGGAAGAACGTCCGCTAATTAAATAAACCGACAACTGATCTATATAAATTATAAATAAAAAACGAATTATGGTTTTTAAGAAAACTGGCGGTTTTGTACCTAAAACCGAAAAAAACCGACGGTGGATCCGACGAGGTCAACGATGGGATTCCGGCGGGTGGGGCGGCTCCGGCGACTCCGGCGGGCAGCGGGGCTGCGTGGGGCGAGGCGAGGCGCGGACGGAGCGGGGCGGCTGCAGCGGTGGCAACAGGCGGCGGCGGTGGCTGCGGCGGCGGTGGCGATGTGGGGCGGGGTGGGGTGGCGATGTGGGGCGGCGGCGGTGGCTGTTTAAAAAGGGGGAGGGGGCGAGGTGGCTTGGGGGAGGGGCTGGCGGCGGCGGAGTCTGAGGCGGCAATAGCGGGCGGCGTGCGTGAGTGGGGCTCCGGCTTGGGGCTGGGGACGGCGCGAGCTGGGCGGCCTGGGCTTGGGCCCAGTCGGTCCGAAACTTTTTTTAAAATAATTTCGCCCGAACGGAAAAATCTTAATAAGTTATAATTTTTTTCTAAAAATGCGAAAAACAATTTTCACCTTCTATATAAAATATTTAGAACAAAGCGAACATTTTTCTGGCCTAATAATGCAATTTTGAAAAATGCATATTTTTCTAATTCAAATAAAATATCAATATAAATCCAAATAAAACTATTTATTCGATTTTAACGGGATCCGACGAGGTCAATGGCGGGATTCCGGCGGGCAGGGCGGCTCCGGTAACTCCGGCGGGCGCCGAGGCTGCGGGGGGGGGGGGGCAAGGTGTGGCGCGGGCGGAGCGGCAGGGTGTGGGGCGGGGCGGCTGCGGCTGTGGCAACGGTGGCGGCGGTGGTTGCGGCGGCTGTGGTGATGTGGGGCGGCGGCAGTAGCTATTTAAAGAGGAGGAGGGGGCGAGGTGGCTTGGGGTCAAGGACGGCGCGATCTGGCCCGCTGGGCTTGGGCCCAGTCGGTCCGAAACTATTTTTTAAAAAATAATTTCGCCCGAACGGAAAAATCCTAATAAATTATAAAGAAAATTCTAAAAATGCCAAAAACAATTTTCGCCTTCTAAATAAAATATTTAGAACAAAGTGAACATTTTTCTGGCCTAATAATGCAATTTTGAAAAATGCATATTTTCTAATTTAAATAAAATAGCAATAAAAATCCAAATAAAAATATTTTTTTCGATTTTAATATTTTTCCTCCAATATTTTTAAAATTTAGAGAAGTCATTTTATCCCCACTCTTTTATTTTCATATTGGAAATATTAAGAGAGAAAATGATTAAAACCAAAATGATCCTCTTTTCAATATTCGAGAAAATTCAAATATGAAAATAAATGAAACCCCCAACTCTCTCCGTGGGTCCTTGAGTTGCTTAGAGTTTCTAGTATTAACCAAAATGCAAATAAAATATGATATGCATATGATGACCTATGTATAACATTCCAAATTGAAATTTTTTGATGTTACAATGGAGGTGTTGGGAAGGCGAGGCAGTGGCCGTGGCTACGGCGGTAACGTGCGGCGAGGACGGTGGCGCTCGACGCAGGTGAGAGAGAGGGAGCAGAGGAGAGGAGGTTCACGGGGAAGAGTGAGAGGTCTCTAGGGGGTGGCGTGGCACTGCGATAGACATCCATGGGGAGGAGGCAGCCAGGCAGGGAGGAGGTGGCCGGCGTGTGGCTGCGAGCGCCGGGCACGCGCCCCTACCTACTGGCGCAAGGAAGAAGGCGACAGAGGGGCTGTAGTGTTGCCTGGGCCAGCTCCTGGGCCAGCCAGGTGAGCTGCAAAGGTGAGGCCAGGTAAGTTTTCCTTTTGTTTCTGTATTTCTATTTTTCTGTAACATTTAGGGCTTTATTAAAAATACTAACACTAACTCAAAAATCATGAAACTACTCAGGCCCACTGTTTGAAATATATCCAACAATAAACATTTCAGTTTATGATTATTTTGACATTTAAAATATTTTATAGCATTTAAATGTCCACATGCAAATAACATATGATTTAATTCAAAAATCCAGAATTGGCTAGAAAATGTGCACCATTTTTGGGAGAGGTTCTAGACCAATTCAAAAATGATGAACTTTTGTGAAGGGCATTTTGGGTTCATTGAAACGTTTTTCAGTTGAACCTGGTATTTTCAGGGAGGTGCTGGGGTTTGTTGATCCCCATTTCATGTTTAAGAGAAATTTAAACATGATGGCACTCATGAGGCTAGCCTAGTGCATTGCCAGAAGCTAGGGATGTGACAGTCATCGTGGCTCACGTCAGCTGAGCCTCGTGAGGTAGCTTGCATAGAATTCTTCGCCCCTTAGGAGCCAGCCTGAGGAGGCCGATTCCTTCGGGGGTCTTCGCGTTGCCCGCCTCGCGAGGCTTGGCCCCTCGCGAGGGTCTTGTGTTGCTGATGTTGAAGCTGGGCCGTACTAGGACATCGATGAAGCCACGTGGTGGGCCGCAGGAAAGCATGGCTGGATACCCCCGAATCCAGGACACTGACAGATTATGTTGTAAGACCCCTATGTTATCCATGTGTTGTAATGATCCGAATTTTTTAGGCGAGGTAATCCTCAGTACTTGTATGACTGACATAAGGTGAACTGCTTTTTGTGTGAGCATATTGTATTGGATGAAATAACTGTTCAACTCAAAGTGTATCCAACCTACTGAATTCAAATATCACGGCATTTCTAAATCATAATCATATATAAAGGTGGAATAAATCTTTGTTGTGGTTTTGAGGAAATTAATGACAAAACGTAGAATTATCTGTGGATATTCGTAATCGAATACAAATTGGATTTGAATTTAGTTGCCAGGGCCCAGGGCAAACGCGAATGCTAACTCTCCCAAGTTTTGAACGAAGCGTCTAAACACCCACTATAATTTGTGGGCTGCCCGAAGCAAGTGTTTGCGAGATTGAAATTACTATCTACCCCTGACATTTGACATCCTTATCGACCAGATTTACACTGCTGTCAATAGGGGTAGACTAGTAACTTCAATCAGATGTGACACAATGGCCTCTGAGCCCATTCAGACACGGTGGGTGCTAAACATGGGCGGCAAAACACATTTGATTCAAGCTTGTCCGAAAGACATGTCTCTCTCCCTCCATTTCCCCAATCATACATGGTGGGCAACAAAACAAACTCTCCTCATCCGAAATCAATGTAGGCTAATATTTTAAATAGGGGCAGATGTGTAACTTCCCTCAGACGTGACACAACCGCCCTACCTGTCAGCCACGTTCATACACAGTGGGAGCCAACCGTGGGCGGCAAAACACCCTTTCCTCGCCCGAAATCGTTACCGGCGAATATTTGGGAGATGCGAGATTACAGTCCTATCCCCAACCGACGTGATGTCTAAAATTTTAAACAGGGGATAAGTTCGTAAGTTTCCCACATTTCAGACAAGCGTGTCCCAAAGTTTGAGATCCCCCTCCCCCTCTATTTCCCCATTCATACACCGTCGGCGCCAAGACAACCTCCCCACTACGGCTAGCCTCCTCCATCCGCCAGCCCATCCCCCACCTCGCCGGAGCCGCTAACCCTACCCCGTCATCCACTACAAGAGATGGACGTCTCTCCTCCACGGCACCAGACCAGGATCCTTTCATCGCATCCTCTCACTTCATCGGCGCCGTCGTGCACCTTGACTTTGCCGCTCCTACGACCGCCTCGCCCACGGCAATAGGATTTATCCCCTGACCTGACCGTCTGCTGTCTAAAGTCTTCTTCCCCGCTGCCGACAGCCATCACACCGTAGCACCCTCAACGTATCAGCAGAGGCCTACATGGCGTCGAAAGAGAGGTGGTACAATTCCATATGTTCTTAAGTTATTGATCTCACCCGGAAAATAGATCGTAAATTGTTTACTGTACTTCTCTTGTCCGTACCAAATCGTAGTGGCTAGTTGAAATCAAACATTGGTTGCGAAGTAGCTTTGTCCGGTTTGCACCTTCAGATCCGCCATGGCACGGTCACTATACTCGTAAAGCTTATGGTTCCCCCCTTTATATTCACTACCACCATCGTAGGTGCTTCATGTCGTGCTAGCACTGCTCCTCAAAACCTCATCCCAAAGCTTATGTGTTAAAATCCGAAGTTGATATGATGCTCATATCACTAAAACAGAGAACGTTTAATTGGTCACCTAATGTTCCTATATTCATTTCGAAAAGCATGTGCGCCAACCACTGGTCTAGCTAGTTCCACTTTCCTGATTTTACTCTTGATGCTTAGGGTTTTCCCCTTTTATCTACTCTACTATGATCTGCATAGGTGCTTTCTGTCGTACTAGCATTACTCCACCCTTCAAGCTAAACAACACAACACTAATTCCAAAGCTTAGTTGTTCAAATATGATTGTGATATGATACTGATATTAGTTAACATGCACATTTAATTGGTTAGCTAAAGGTCCCACTTGAGTTTCCAAATGCATGTCGCGACATATAGAGAGACAGCAGAATTGCATTTCTTTGTCACTTGTTGACTGTACTTTCTTGTCCATACCAAATCTTAGTTGTTATATCAAAGCAAACATCAGTTGCTAAATACTCATCATGCTTATGATTTCCCCATTTTATGATGACCACGATTAGCCTACGTGGTTCATGTCGTAATAGCACTGATCCACCCATCGAGCTAAACAAGCTTAGTTGTACAAATTCAAATCTAATATTATGCTGATATTAGTAAAACTGAGAGATGTTTAATTGGTCAGCTAAATGTTCCTACTTTAGTTTCAAAATGCATGTGAGCCACATATGGACAGACCGGAAGGAATAGTATTTCTCTATGCGCTCTGGTTCATCATGAGTGGCCAACCGACATTGTATTGAAAGACTTGTAATATCTTCAATCTACTTGCTCTTCTGCTCTTCTTTAAGATGATCCTCTTCTCTTGCGGTTGACTAGTCAGGTTGAGTTGTTCTCCCTTAGTATATTTTGAATCTACCAGGTCAAGTCGACTTGTTCTTCTTTAGTATATGTTGAAGCTGTCATCTGCGAAGTGTCATCACTTCTGGGGCTCTCATATTTTGATTAGTAGGCCACATTATATTAATGCACACACCAAATTACAGCATGCATGGCATCTCTTAGAAGAATTGCAGGGATAGCACAAAGGGGTTTACAGGGAGGCAGTATTGGATTAGAATCACTTCTGCATTACAAAGATAATCTCACTTATTTTTTATGTTTTCATGCATGTCAGATATTGAACATTATCAAAATGAATATGAGAATGGGCGCACCAGAGCAATATTGCGGAACAATCCACTGGCTAACAAACTTGGCATGGTGGAGGATGGCCTATCTTATTCACCAATCAAGGTGCTTGCTCTAACTTGGCAAGGTTGTATTGGTCGCACATATTTTGCATCTGACCTCTTGCATTACTTCTCTTTGTTACACCATCTGCTTAGTTTAAGCATCATATATGAGTATATGCCATACCTATCCATTTTCTGTACCTATTCCATGTGTCGTCATACTATGTTTTTCTAATAAAATGTTGTTCTTTCGTAATAGATGTCCAAAAGGAAGAGGGTGAATGCAGATCCTCAAGGAGTACAAACTAGGTATTCGGAAAAGGTAGTGACACCTATTAAATCAGATAGATCAGCAGCCATAGAAAACACATGCCCAACTCTAACACACTTTACCGCTACTCCAATGGCCAAACCCCTATTCGAACCGTTGAGAGCCCAGCGTTAGGAACTGTCTATGATATCAATTCAAAATTTGAACTCCTAAATTTCTGCATGTGCCTTACCTTATCTCTTTTATGAAAACTAATTTCAGATGAATCTCCTTGCTCAAAGGATCATACGATCTCACAACAATACTTGGCTCTGCATTGCTCTTGTCAGTACCTCTTGCCCTTTTGCCTTGTAACGTTGTACTTAATTAATTGCTATTTGGTCATGTATCATCGATCTATACCTGAGCTTCATTATCCTGTGTTTCTTCCAATATTATTTGATCTATATTTACTCTTTACAAAATGTAGAATAATGGCAACGTTGAAAAAGATATTTCTTTGGGGAATTTATTGAATTATCCTTCCATCAACATGGAGAAGGGCTTTGTCCAGCTCGTGTTAACATGTAATGTAAGTTCATCCTTCTGGAGACTTCAAACTTTGTTCTAGAATAGATTTGGATAGGCATCATTTCCTCCACTACTGTTTACTTTGCTGTTTACATCTGATTTGATGTTTGCAACAACTAACAGTTTTAAATTGTAGTTGTAAAAACATGTTCCTTATGCAGAATAGATCCATTTATTTGCTTATATAATTGTGAAACCTGTTACGTGTCTCCTTGTTTCTCTTTCAGAGTTATATCTCTTATGCCAGGCAGAACTTTAGGGAAGATAGTGAGCCAAACCATCTTGAGGACAACGAGATGACCCCAATGTCTTGTCTTTATGAAGACAGTGAGTTGAAGCTACTCACCAGCAAGTGTGAGACAACCTCTATGCAGTCCCTGCCTCAATCAGTTCAACTTCTTCAATCTCAACTTAAAGCGGAAAGGCTTGCTTCAGCTCAGCTCTGACTTTGAAGTTAAAGATGTAATGAAGATGTCAGAGGACTACCTTGCACACTATCGTGCTATACAGCTAGGTATGAAGCATCTATCGTTTACACAATTTAGGTCTCATCAGCTTGTTCGGCTGCTTGCGGGGCCTGTCCTGGCCAGGCCTAGTGCCTTCTGAAGTGCTCTCAGTTTTGTATATTCTTTTGTCGGCACGTTTATTTGCACTGGTGGCGAACTTTGGTGCCCAGTGGATGTAATATGTGTAATAGCAGTGATAGCCTAGTGTAAGTTGCTTGCTTATTTATTTCCTTGTTGTCTTGTTTATTTGTTTGCTTGTAGTGAGTGCAGTTCTTTTTCCGCGGTTTGCTAGTGGCCGCAATAACCTATTTTTTTAAAACTAGGCCACAATAACCATGGGCTACATATTTACTGTAGTGACATTGGGCCTCCTATGGGCCGTAGAAACAATGGGCCTTCTACGAGCCGTAGAAACAATGGGCCTTCTATGGGGCGTAGAAACAATGGGCCTTCTGCGGGCCGTAGACACAATGGGCCTTCTACGGGCCGTATCATCAATGGGCCTTATACGGGCCCCATGATCAATTGGACAAACATAGGCCAATAATAGACCGCATTATGGTCGTAAATGGGCTAGAGTTGGAATCGTCCGTTCATGGGCCAACCATAATGAGCCATCATTAATAGGCCATATTTGATGACACTATGAAAATGGCCCAATGTATTAACGGGCCACAAACGGGCCGACTTTAACCACGGGCTGAATTTGACCCACGAGCAGAAAATGACAGTAACGGGCCATAAGTAACCGAATGCTGGAAATGAGCCCAAGAATAAATGGGCCCTGAGAAGGTCAAAAGATAACATGGGCTAGAAACCGCCCAAGATGGAATAATGGGCCGTTAATGGGTATAAAGTGATACATCATGGGCCATACATGGGCTGGAAATGGGCCAAGATTATGGGCCAGTTTCACCACGGGCCGTTAATGGGCCAATACTTACAAAGGGCCTCATATGGGCCGAAAGACATCATGGGCCATACATGGGCCGGAAGTTAGAACGGGCTGGAATCATATTGGACGGCCCATATGACGCTACTGGACCTAATTCGGATAGGTCGTAAATGGGCTATATGAGAACATGCCGTTAACAGGCTTTTCATGGGCCGGCCCACCACCTTTTGAGCAAGTCAAATGGTTCGGCCTTTTCACAGGAATGGGCCTCTATTGGGTCGTGCTACGTGGACGTATCATAGGCGCCTTCGGCCCAATGGGTGGATGACATCTGTCCCAATGGTGAGCCGACACATGTTTCCTCCAGCCAATGATGATTTTACACGTGGAAAATCCCAGTTGGTCCGGGCTCTTAATGGGTTATCGGATCCAAAACCATACCCGATAGCTTAACGGTGAGCCATTACAGTGGATGCCATGTGTCGGTTACCCTTGACAAAAGCACTTCTATGATGCGCGATTTATCGTCTTGGAAGTGGACACTTCCGTGATGATAATTTTGGTAATGTCATGGAACACTTCTACGATAGCACAGGTATGACTATCTTGATTCTGTCATAAAATCATCATGGATGTACATGCATGACAGAAAACGTGACATACTGTGACAAACACGTATCATCATGGAAGTGTATTTTTTGTAGTGTAAGTGAAGACGTATTTTCAAAAATACGTTTTCTCTTTGAGAAAGTGTATTCTTGTTCTCTTCGCCCGAGAGTACGTTTTCCCCTTATGGAAAGCGTATTTGTTTCTACTGCGGCCAAGATTATGTTTTCTCAGTTCTGAAAATGCATTCCTCTAAATGTGCTTTCTGGTTTCTTCCCCAAGAATTTGTTTGCTGAAGAAATATTCATAGATTGGCCCTTCTCCTTCAACCCTTCACAACTTTTCAAGCGTAGCTCCGATCAAGGTGAAACCAACGCTCAAGAAGAAAGACAACATTGAGGCAATAATCTTCGCAGCAATTATCGAGATCAGACTTGCACATCCGACAAAGTGATGCTATTAATCCGGTCACTGTCTGGTATAATCAACACCAATAACGAGATCTGTGTAAGCGCACATGAACCGGATAAATATCCCGAGACTCAAGACATGAACAAGACCAAGGTATGATTGCAAGATATTGCACATGACAGTATTCAAGGCCGCGAAATAACCAAGGATATATAAGGCCCAGCTCCTTCGGTTAAGGATCCAGATAAAGAAAATGATAATGAGGGAGCAAGACCGACAATACAGGTATGTCGGGTATTGTGTGAAAAATGTGGTATGTATGCCCAAGACAATATGATATTTCATATCAAATCCCAAGTGAAGATACGCCTATGAGGTCTACCCCGTGGTAGCAAAGGCCTCATAGCAAGGCAACCAGCTCAGTCAATAGTGTATGCTTAGAACTATCAGCATTGAGTACCCAATTCTGTCAAGTCCGACCCATGGGTAGCTCAACATATTGACCTCCGCAACCGCCTTGGATCATCCCACAGACTATTATCCCCATGGATATACCGGCAAAATGAAGAATCAATGTGAGAGCACATACTTTAATATTGTTATCTCTCACATACGGGAAGGAAATCACAGAATAGCCTGCCGTGAATGAGATTCTTTACCAAGATCATGGCCAGTCAAGTCTGCAAATATGATCACCAGGTGATGGTGCAATTTTTCTATCAGTCACGTCAAGCGACAGTCAAACCTTCGGTACAGGTTTGATATGAAAAATAGTGAAGTCAGTCAAGATAAGTCAGAAACTCCTGCAAGGTGTCAGAATCCATCCGTAAGACAAGTATGATTCCTATCACTGCTTTGAACCCATAAGGTATGCATATAATCAAGTTGTCTGATATCTGGATAGAAGAGATTCCTTGTTCCATCGGAAGAAGTATTCCCAGCTTCGTGGAATATTATCGGTACTCGATACAAGAATAACATCTCCGACAAGGATCAATATTGAGAAGGACACCTATGTCAGTAATGATAATCTTTCGGAGCTTAGCTAAGCCAGCAAATATGAAGGGAAAATTTGAGTCAGTATGAACATGAACATCTGAGGTAAGTCCTATCATAATGTCAGATACAGTGAAGTAACCACCCCAGATCCAGTCAGTCAGTCAGATCCAATTCAGTGGGAATATTATATGAGAAAGAATAAAAGAAACCCGAGTTGGAAATGGTCTCTTCAAGTCAAAAAAATTATTTACCCCCGAGCAACCAAATCTCGAGGATGAGATTTCTTTAAAGGGGGAAGGTTTGTAACACCCTGGATTTTTCCCTTTTCTTTTTTCCTTTGACTTTCTTGGATTTATTGATTTGATTTGCTTTTCTGTGGCTATGTGGTTCCAAAACTAGGGAAGATCATGTCTTGCTAGGTTTTATAGTGGCATGTCATCCTCATTATCATCCATAGATCATGTCATTTCCATCCTAGCCCAAATCCCAATATCCTTTTATTGCAAATATTCCTTTTTCATTAAAGGAATCATCCTATTTGCCCTAGGTTGTGAAGCAACCCATCTTTCTGTCACTCCAAAAATTCCCAAATAATTCTCATAAATTGTTTGGGTCATAGCTTGCTAAAATATGGCAAAAAAAATTCATTGCCATATTCAAAAATAATCCTCCAATTATTCTTTCCCTATTCTGCCCTAAATGGCACATTGCAAAGCAAGTGCCATTTATCTTTGCCAAATTACCCCAAAACTTCTTGGACAATTTTCCTGTCCATATAATTGCCCCATGCCAAAATTTAACTCAATTTGCCTAGTAAATATTCCCGAGCAATTTTTCATAGTTCCCGTCAAAGGGAAGACATTGTGAAGGAAGTCCATGCTAGGCATGTCTAAATGAGCTAAAATTTTGCAAGGTCCTTCATATGATCAAATCATGACTCTCCACCAAATGAGCTCATGTAACTGATTTATGTGAGCAAAGCTCCAAATCTTGGTTTCTGGTCAGATTTTCAGTTTGTAAAGCAACTATATTTTATATTGCTTCATATAAGCTGCAAATTTTCTAGGACATTCTACTATCCATATCAACTCCCCCCACCATCTTTTGGCTCATTCCATTTCCATTTGCCCCGTGGAATTTTTGCAAAATTCTCTCTAGAGAGATGCTTTGTGAAGCAAGTGCTATTTTGGTTTATCCAAATGGCATGACACTTTTTGGGCATCTTTAAATCCTCAAATCATTGGGCCATGCCCAATTTCAGCTCAACTTGCCTCTTCATGTGAGTGCAACTTCATCATCCCCAAATCTGGCCATTTTGGCACTTTCTACAGCAACCACCCTCTAAACTCCTCCTCTTAAGCTCATTCTTGGTGATCAAAGTCACCTTAGTGTGTGATAAGCACAAGAAAAATCAGTTCCTTCGTTGCCAAGTTCGAGTCCCCTCTGGACAACAATAACAGGTTGTTGCTGATCTGTTTTCGCTCCTCCTATTTTTCTCTTCTTTACCCCTAAACTGACTTGCTGCTTCATTTAGACTTAGGGCACTAAGGTAAATGCACTGGACATGGTTGGTTTGGCCAGAACGCACCGCATATGCTAGCTCGCGTGGTTACCGGGGGGTGCATAAGCCAAAACCATGCTCTGGCATGTTTTCGCCACTGTTCCCATCATCTCCCTCGTTGTCTCAACCTCAAACTTTGTCTAGGAGCTCACCCGTGCTTGACTGCATCGACCTGCATCGCTGCCCGCCCTGAGATGGTAAGGTATGGTCGCCGTCGCCATGCCCGTGATGCAAGTTTCCCTTGTCCACCATTGGAGCTTAGTTGGAGCTCTCCCGTGAGCTTGCGAAGCCTCCCCCGCGCCTATATAAGAGACCCGCGAGTCCTCCCACAGCTCACTCATCCCTCCCCCGCCTCATTTTGTCACCAGAGTTGCCTAATCTTGCCGGAGTTTGCCTGTGTCTGCCATGGCCACCGTGTTTCCTCCATTGTTTCGGGGAGCCTAGCCTCCCTCCCCTCCTCCCAACCTGTCCATGAGCTCCCCCTCATCCTCGCGCGTTGCCCCACCCACTCGCCCGTCGCCGGAGTTGGCCGTAGCTCCGAAAACCACCACCCCCGCCGCGCTTCTGTAGCCTCCTAGCGCCACCCTCCCCTCCGTTCCACCCCTCCCCGGTGCCCCCTTGGCCTCTGAACGGGTGCGCCTCGTCGCCCCGCAGCCTCCGATGGTCTCCTTTCGTCCGTTGGTGGCCGGAGTTGGCCGTGCTCGTCGCCAAACCACGCCACTGCCGCTTGCCGCCACGGTCGCCTCGTCCCATCCCCTCCTCTCCTATGGCTACCCCTGGCCGCACTGCTCCATGGCGAGCTCTCCGGTGGCCATGCCCTCGTCGGAGACAGCCGGAGCCGACCAGGCCAGTCGCCGGCCAAGCCCCTCACTTGCTACTCCTCTGTCTCGATCGGGACAAAGGGAGGAGGAAAAAGACGAGCGCCAACCTGGCCCCCTGCCCCCATGGACCCACACGTAAGTGACCCCAGCCCCCGGCCCGCTTGTTTTAAGTGAAGACGTATTTTCAAAAATACGTTTTCTCTTTGTGAAAGCGTATTCTTGTTCTCTTCGTCCCAGAGTATGTTTTCCCGTTCTTAAAAGCGTATATGTTTCTACTGCGGCCAAGATTACGTTTTCTCAGTTCTGAAAATGCATTCCTCTAAATGTGCTTTCTGTTTTTTTGCCCCAGGGACCTGGTTTCTAAAGAAATATTCATAGATTGGCCCTTCTCCTTCAACCCTTCACAACTTTTCAAGCATAGCTCCGATCGAGGTGAAACCAACGCTCACGTCTTCGTCCCATCGAGCTCTTTATGTTGCTAACATTTTCATTAGGTGTTCACACTATGAAAATTTGACATTGCCCCAAATCAGCCCCCTCCGAGAGAGAACCGTCCGGTGTTTCATTTCCGCTACTTCACCTCACTTTTTCCTGGAGTCTCCATCACCCCCAGGCAAGCCAGAACCACCATTTGCATGATAGCCATGCAGTAGCATTGGTTTTCAACTTGAATCTTTAATAACTGTCTATTTGTTTTGCTACTGATGTTGTTATTTCGGTTATTCTTATGGATTGGTGTTTACCGTGATGCCATGTTTTCTTGAACTCCGTTATCATGTTCTACCTACTAGTATTAATTTCATATTGATATGCTAGGTAGTAGTACATGTGGGTTCGTTATGTTCTTCAGTGCATGACTAGTGTCGGTTACCGAGTACCATTGATATGTATTGTACCTTTGCTGTTAGTTGGTTAAGTGCTTACTTGGTAATGTTCTTGCTATGTCTTGCATGGTATTTAGTCATGATGCTAGTGGTCATGCTATGATTATGGTAAAGTTATGCTTGTGTTATTCATTCTCATCGGTATGCAATGCTCATTTGGATATATGCTTCATTGTGGTTATGCTCGATGATTATATTGCACTTCCATGCTTATGATATCATGCTCGTACAATGTAGTTGCATCATGTTATTTTAATATGACTCAGCTTATTGCATTCAAGTTTAACTAGAATTAATTGAACTTGAACATCTGTTGGCTGAGTCACGGTGCCACTGAATTAAGCTGACCAGTGCAACCACATTTGCCTTTGTGGAAAGGTCCTAACTGGGTCTATTGTCATACATCTCGCTAGTGCCTCTAACGAGGGAAATTTATGCGCGGGCGCTACCTTGGCTGTGTAGGATGGCATAAGTCTTGTGTGCCCATGTTTCGTTTTGAGCTCATGCCCCGTTTGGGCCCGTTTTTTTTCCACGACTGTGGCCATTGATGCCTTTGGTAGGTACGGGCCACCCATGACTTAGCCCAGAGGGGAGTTGGTCGGAGTGGCCGGGAGAGTGTCATGGGCAATAGAGCAGTTTGGTCAGAACATCATTGGTCCACCCGAATGGGAGTGCGAGGCCATGGGTTCCGTGGTGTGGGTACATTGTGCTAACCTCTATGGCATGTGCGTGCTAAATCTTCGATAGACGCTCCCGCAGATATACGGCCAGTTCGAAGTCGATCACACTATGGGTCAATAGTAATAATAATGATGTGCTTAATAACAACCCTCGTTCTATGATGGAAAAAGTTGGTTGATCTTTATATGATCATGAGAGGATCACCGTGGTATCGAGGATACTGCGTGGTTGGATATTCGTGGTGTTATGCGTGAATCACGGGTAAAGGTCAAGCTCCTTGCTATCATGTAATCATTACTACGATATTGTTATACCAAGCTTGATTTGATCCCGAGATGATCATGTGATGTCCGCACTGGTAAGTAATGCATGTTTTGGTTACGAGGTAACCCGAGCAGAGTAAGTGGTGCATGATTAAGTTAACATTTTGCATGTAGTATCATCATGTTCATATGATCGTGCCATGTTAAAACTATATCATGTTCACTTGTGCATGCCATGTTGTTATGCTAGTATCATGTTCATGATTGTTTTAACCTGCTAATGCCATTTTGTTGTTTGTCTTGACTGGTTTTGGTTTTTGTGAGCTTGCAAGTACATTCAATGTACAGACCTAGCATGTCATGCCAGTTTGCAGGTCGTGGCTGGATTGCCTACTTGTTTGGTGTGGTTCCTGTGTTCGCGAGCTAGGATAAACGTTACAGCCAGGGTCCCTGCGGATTGGAGTCCATCATCATCGTTTGTTGTTCCACTACCAATAGTTGTTCTGTTGCCAATAGAGGTTCCGCTGCCTTGAGTTGTTATGCTGCTTGCATAGAGCAACTGTGGATGGCGTAGTGTCGTCATGCCGGTGTTATTCATTGTAATATGGGGGATATTGTATTTGTATCCGTGTTGTAATAGAAAGTTGGTTTGTTCTATGCTAAGCAGTGCCGTATTCTAGAAGACTTCATCCTAATCTTTGGGCTGGAATACGGGATGTTCTGGTTTCTCTGAGCCGGGGTGCCACATGCTTGGTATTAGAGCAGGTCTGGCTGCAGAGCGTCCCAGTCCACTAAAACCTTAGAAAATGGTAGTATAAGGTCTGGGTGTTTCCCTTGCTTGCTGCATTTGGTTGTTGCATTTATTTGCTGCATATAGTCTTATTCGGTTACCCCTAACCCCTGTTTTGTGCGTAGATGGTAGTCAGCTTTGATGAGTTTAGTGCCCTTCCCAGAGCTCTCGGTGCTGTTCCTATTGCTTTCAGCCGCACTCCTACACCTCACAGCTTTGCCACCCTCCTTGGCGACATGTGTCGTAGCATTTATCCCCATGGAGATCCACCTCATTATCAAATATTCCAGTTTTCTGCCGGAGGAAGAATCCTGGAGTATGTTGCCCATGTCCATCTGTCAGCCCCGATTCCTATTAGTAAGCGCACCTATAGTTTCCATGGTGGTTACGATGCTACTCCCGAGTGTGCCGTTTAGCTTGCCGCAATGGCAGCCATCACTAGCCTCCGTCATTAAGAGAGCATGGTGCAAGAGAACCATGCATATCAATTCTATCACACCATTGTCGAGAATCCTAAGCGGATCAAGTTCCCTTCTGTCAACCCTCAAGATGACTCGGCTATCCTCGCCATGTCCCGTTACATGGCGACCGAGTGTCTTATTATTTCTGAGTTAGTCCAAGACGCCATCCTAGCCAGGAGATTGCTTGGTGCTTCCCTGCCCCAGTCTCCGCCAGCTTCTCAAACCCCTCCGCCTCATCCATCCGGAGTTTTGGAATCAATAGTTCCACTCGCTACTCCCTTAGTTTCCTCATTAGTCCCCGAGCGTTTGCTCAAGCGTAGGGTGTAGTCATTCGTGTAGTGCATGTGCATCTGCTGTAGTATCATTGCTTGTTTATGCTTGTGTGTGCTTGTGTGTGCATGGTTGATTAGTTTTGTAGCTTGTTTTCTGTGTGCTTTGTTGCAATAGATTGTTTTCTCATGCTTGTTTGTTTTGTTTTGAATCTTCGGTGTTACTCCCTTATGGAAAATTGCTCATCAACCGACACCGGATCGGGACGAAGCCGTGAGAAGTACAGATATACACCAAGGGACTCAGTTAAAAGCAATGAGATTTTTAGCTGACAACATCGTATTGCAGACATACGGTCTGAATACAAGTATAGTATACTAAGATTTTGGGTAAAAAATACCCGTTAGAGTTCCGTGTTTATTGCAACAATCATTAAATCAGCAGGAGAACAAATTGGATCCAAGTACAATAGTGCATTTCATGTCAGATGTATAGTTTGTACCCGATTATTGATTCTGCCATGAGTCATATTTGAAGCATGCAACTCCCAGAAGTCAGTCCAAATATGCAATGAATTCGGCAAGAAGGATGGTCAAACAATTCTTGTCATACAAGTTATCAGCAGCCGGAATGACAAGAATATATATGTTAAACCATTCACAAAGAAGATCAGTCCTGTCCTTTTCCACAATTTATCAGCAAAGAGTACAAGGCAAGATTCCTTAGTCTGCATCAGAAAGGTATGAATGGATTCCAGTGCAAGATATTCAGTCATTTCAATTGGATACTCCAAAAGCTTCTGGCATTAGATACCGAGTCTTCCCTAGTAAGTATTTAAGGGGGGAAGCTTATAAGGTACGGTACCTGGTTTTTCTCAGCAAGATATCCACAGAAATCTTCAAGCACAAGATATCCAGTCTGCCGCCGGAAGATATCCCGATGGCTTCCAATGCAAGTTCCCCAATCTTCTTCAGTACAACACTGGTACAAGAAAATAAACAATGGATTGTCAACATATGGCGGTGTTTTCCAAGCAGCAAATCTACAACAGTTAAGTCGAAAGCAAGAATCAATAAGCACAAAGGGATACCTCCAGAATCAGATGTTTCTTCATACAGTGATTATGATGTCAAGTTCATGCAAGTCTCTCACACAAGGAAAAATTCACGAGGAAAAATTCACGGTACGCATCCGACAACCTGACTGGATATGTAATTGAAGGAAAACCAGTGGGTGATGCAAGAATCGACAAGTCTGGAAGAAAGACAACATTGAGGCAATACTCTTCACAATAATTCTCGAGATCAGACTCGCACATTCGACAAAGTGATGCTATTAATCCGGTCACTGTCTGGTATTAGCAACACCAGTAGAGAGATCTGTGTGAGTGCACGTGAACCGGATAAATATCCTGAGACTCAAGACATGAATAAGACCAAGGTATGATTGCAAGATATTGCACATGATAGTATTCAGGGCCGCGAAAATAATCAAGGATATATATGGCACAATTCCTTCGGTTAAGGATCCAGATAAAGAAAATGATAATGAAGGAGCAAGACCAACAATACAGGCATGTCGGGTATTGTGTGAAAAATGTGGTATCTATGCCCAAGACAGTATGATATTTCATATCAAATCCCAAGTGAAGATACGCCTACGAGGTCTACCCCATGGTAGCAAGAACCTCATAGCAAGGCAACCAGCTTAGTCAATAGTGTATGCTCAGACCTATCAGCATTTAGTACCCAAGTCTGTCAAGTCTGACCCAAGGATAGCTCAACATATTGACCTCCGCAACCGCGCTGGAGCATCTCACAGATTGTTATCCCCATGGATATACCGGCAAAATAAAGAATCAGTGTGCGAGCAAATACTTTGAGGATTGTTATCTCTCACATATGGGAAGGAAATCATGGAATAGCCTGCCGTGAATGGGATTATTTGCCAAGATCACCGCCAGTGAAGTCTGCAAATATGATCATCAGGTGATGGTGCAATTTTTCTATCTATCACGTCAAGCGACAGTTAAACCTTCGGTACAGGTTGGATATGAAAAACTGTGAAGTCAGTCAAGATAAGTTAGAAACTCCTGCAAGGTGTTAGAATCCATCAGTAAGACAAGTATGATTACTGTCACTTCTTTGAACCCAGAAGGTATGCATATATTCAAGCTGTCTGATATCTGGATAGAAGAGATTCCTCGTTCCATGGGAAGAAGTTTTCCCAACTATGTGGAATATTCTCCATACTCGATACAAGAATAACATCTCCAGCAAGGATTAGTATCGAGAAGGACACCTATGTGAGTAATGATAATCTTTTGGACCTCAGCTCAGCCAGCAGATATGAAGGGAAAATTTGAGTCAGTATGAACAGGAACATATGAGGTAAGTCCTGTCAGAATGTCAGATACGGTGAAGTAAACCACCCCACATCCAGGCAGTCAGTCGGATCCAATTCAGTGGGAATATTATATGAGAATGAATAAAAGAAACCCGAGGTTGAGACGGTTTCTTCAAGTCAGAAAAAATATTTATCCCTGAGCAACCAAATCTCGAGGACGAGATTTCTTTAAGGGGGGAAGGTTTGTAACACCCTGGATTTTTCCCTTTTCTTTTTCCTTTGATTTTCTTGGATTTATTGATTTGATTTGCTTTTCTGTGGCTATGTGGTTCCAAAACTTGGGAAGATCATATCGTCCTAGGTTTTATAGTGGCTTGTCATCCTCATTATCATCCCTAGATCATGTCATTTCCATCCTAGCCCAAATCCCAATATGGTTTTATTGGGAATATTCCTTTTTCATTTAATGAATTATCCTATTTGCTCTAGGTTGTGAAGCAATCATCCAAACAAAGACCAATCTTTGGGTCATGACCAAAATTTTGGTAAGGTGCACTTTGGCCACAATCCAAACACACCCCAACACCCGGCTCGTCAAGGATGCACGGGGCGCCGCAACACGTCCGCAGAGTGGTGTAGCACGGCCAACTGCATCCTCAGGACCTGAGACCATGCGGGTCATCTTGCTTTTTGAATGACATGCGGGGATCGCATGTGAGGAAAGGGCATATCCAACGTTGCCATGACCACAACTGACTACCCTGGCACACCAAAAACCCTCGTCCCTCGCACCGTCAAGCATTGCGTTCCCAGTCGGTGCCAGCTACCCACATTCATGCCGTCCGTCTGTATGCCTTCGTTAAGAGGCTCGGTGCCCGAGGAACCAACTTCGGCGACTTAATGACGCACCCGGGCGCTTGGCCTCACCGGAATGCGCTACTTAAAGCGGCAACGCCCAGCTAACCTGCACACCATAATGCATCGTCCTCCTACCTGGCACCACATCCACCATGACAGCAAGCACGAACGCTCTGCGGGAGAGCTTGTCTTCGGGGATGAAGCTCGAGGTCGCCGCTCTCGCTCAAGTCGCCTCTTGCGATGCAATAGTGGTGTAGCCAGACGCGGACGCGACCACACAAGCGGTGGCCACGCATGCGGCCGACAACAGGTGCACCGTCAGCCACGCGTCCTACTTGCCGCCGTCGAATGTCCGACACCGCCGAGGTCGGGACTCCTCTAAGGATGAGTAGGGCATGGGAGGCGGCAGGGCATGGTGGGCCAACTGGTCGGTCCATATCCCGTGTTCAACTCTTCCTCGCCGGAGACCGCACCTTCAATTCACGAGTCTTGAACCCCGCCCCCATACATAGAGATCGCAGATGGAGGACGTCATTCGTCGTCGAAGAATAGGTTTAGGTTCAGGTTTCTTTTATTTTTCTGTCCTATAAAAGTTCGAAGTATGAAAATCTGCCGTGTTCGAAATGTATATGAACTTTCACAATAATATAGTATATTCTAGGAGTACTAGCAAGATGCCCGTGCATTGCACGGAAGATCAAGATCTTGTGGGAGAAAAGGATGAACGAGGGAAGGCCTTATCTGCAAATGTGGAAAGGAGTGCGGGTAAATTGTCATAGTTTCCTTCCTATCCGTTAGATATAGATCGGACGGCCTATATTGCAGGATGACAGGCACACCAACTCTGCTTTTTATTGAACCGAGACAAAGCTAACATGCGAAATAAAATAAACACGTATGGTCTATACATACACCATTTGTCTTAGGCACTCCAATAATACGTCCACTACACATTTACGCATTTCACATCTTTCTACATCTACGGGAACCTACGAAAGGGTTAACGTGAATTGCCTCTCTCTCTCTCCCCTGATTTTCATGGTAGTGGGCCCCTCCCTCCACCCAATCTACAATCAACAGCTCACATGTTTCACATTACATTAATTACATAACTGGGATTACGTAGGTGTAGCATTACTCGTCGTAAAAAAACCAACTAAGCCAACCTCCCAGCATATCGCGCGGGAAAAGACCCGGCCGCGCCATTTTAGTCGGGATTACCGGATTACTAGTAGTAGTATCGATGGACCGCGCGAAGCAACAAGTGTTTTTTTGAGGGGGAAAAGCACCTAGTTTTAAAGGAAAAAAGGCGGTACACTCACAACACCCCTGTCGCGGTCGCATTGCACCCCACACACGTTCAGTCCTGCACACGGTTCATGCAAACGGAACGCGCTTCGGCTTCCCTCTTCACTGACACGTGGGACTACACTTGTAGAAACTGACCATGCGCCAAACTCCAGACACCCACCGCGCGAAAAAACTCCCCCCCCCACGCAAAAATTCCCCCCCAAATCCTAGATTCAACCGCCCTTCGGCCAAATAGCCAATAATATTCCCCAAACTCCCCTCCCCCTGTCCCCCTCCACTCCATTCGCTCTGCCAAAGCCACCCTCCCCACCGCGCCGATACGTCGGCACCGCAGTTCGTCGAGGGGTCTGTCGTGGGGGACTGAGGGCCACGAGCACCTATGGGGCAGGAGGGCCCCTTTGTTTGTTCGGCAAGGGAGCGGAGGGCGCACGCAGAGCGGATCGAGGCGAGGGAGCGCGCGGGGGATTTATACCCAGCTTCGGGGCTCTCCGGAGAGATAAAACCCCTACTGCTGCTTTATGTGTTGTATTTGTTCTTGCTCGAGAGGGCGGGCGTGGCGTCGAATCAGCCGAACCCTAAGCTGTGGAGCCAAAATTCCGAACCTCTGAACCTCTTCTACGTGTGCATGGGCCTCCTTTTTATAGGCTAAAGGGGTCACCGACAGGTGGCAGCGTAGAAAGGGGGGGTAGAAAGGTAAAAATGCGGGTTGGTACAACTACTACCAACAGTGTCCCCTACCTAACTCTGACAGCAGGGGACAAGGGCATTTAATGCCCGTCCGGTCGCCCCAACAGTGCAAGGAAACGACCGTTAGAGGTGCCACCGATCGCCACGATGGCCTCCTTGTCAGCTTCGCTTGCCACCTCGCACCGCCATGCTGCACAGCTACCCGCCACGTGCACCAGGAGCGATCCTGTGGCGACACGTCGTTGGGCACGCTGGAGCGCGGGCACAGGGTGGAAGCCTTGCCGTTGCAAGCGCCTTGCCACGGCCCTTGTCTTGTCGCGCCAGCGAGCTTGCCGCTCGCCGGGCCTTGCCGGGACGCGCGGGGCATCGCGACAAGTTTACTTGGAATGCCTCGAGTGGCCTTCCCGGCAAGATCCTCTTGCCGGGGTCTCGTCTTCTTCCTGGCAAGCTCCTCTTGTCGGGGCCTTGTATTCTTCCCGGCTAGCTTCTCTTGCCGGGGCCTTGGTTGGCCTTCCCGGCAAGCTCCTCTTGCCGGGGCCTTGGTTGGCCTTCTCGGCAAGCTTCTCTTGCCAGCGTCTTGTATTCTTCCCGGCCAGCTCCTCTTGCCGGGGCCTTGCTTGGCCTTCCCGGCAAGCTCCTCTCGCCAGGGCTTTTAGCTTTTGGTACTCTGTTCTTGAATGGAACCTAAGCGGCCGTCGAGGGTCTTGGCGGATTCCCGGCAAGCCCTGCCGCGGGTCGCTGCGACTGCCCGTGCACAAGTTCGGGGGACTAAGGTACCCCCTACTTTAGTACACCGATAGGGTCACACGGCGATCCTCTCGCTCCCACAGTACGCACTCATAGACTCCCGTCCTCTAGCCGCGCTGCCACCGCTGGCAATGTTCTTGTTGAGGCGCACGGCGGTCAGCGCCGCCACTACTGGCGACGTTCATGCGGAGACGCGCGGCGGTCAGCTTCTCCCACGGTACGTGCATTCTAGACTGAGGCTCCGTGCATGTCGGTGTAGCGCTGAATGTTAGCTCATAGACACTGTTAATCTCACTGTTTGCCGAAGTAGTTTATAGTCAATATGCTCTGCTTAAGAAGCTTCCTTGCCCTATTCTGCACTCAATCTTCTTAGCTGAGATGGCATGCCAAGGCCGATTAGTTGCTAAAATATCCTGGGATATATTTGTTGTTACATAGATTGCCATAGTCTAGTAGCCAATCTGTTAGGTGAAATAGCTCTACATCGTTTTATACTCGATCTTTGTTGCTGCGATGGCCTTTGATAGTTCGATGGCTGTGTGCTCGGCCTCATTGATTGCTAAAATAGCCTGCCATAATTTAGCACTCAAATATGTTTGCTGAATTAGCTTTACATATATTTCGTTACTTAGATTTGATCATCCAAATATCTTGCCATAGCTTTAGACATCGACCTAGGTATTTTTTTCTGGACTTCATAAAAAAACATATATGTTTTTCCTGTAGTATCTAGTAGAAGAACTAATTTTCATGTCTAACATATGGACAAGACTTGAATAACTTTTGCTCAAAGATTCTGCGCTGCATATGTCGAGGGGGTTGAAAACTTCATGAACTTTATCAGAGCTGAGTATGGTGGTCCGAAATCAGATGTGCTCTACCTATGTAGCAGTTGTATGAAGTCAGTTACAAGACCCCAGTCAACTATGCAAAATAATCTACACTTGTTTGGGATGTTGATCACACATACTAGGTGGGTTCATCATGGTGAAATTGTGAACGTCAATGTTATTGACTACGTGGAACCAGCAGATCACCATCTTGATTTGCTTGATGCTCAGGTGGAAGAGGAGGAGGAGGTGGTGGTGGCGGAGATAGTGAGTTTGACCGACATTGAAACAATGCTACAAAATTCTCTTGCATTCCGTGAACTTTCACCTGTAGAAGAAAAACAGTGGGCCCGCATGTTGGAACAATGCAACGTGGTTGTCACCCCAGGAAATAAGCTGTCAGTATTCTCACCTATTGTCACCTTTCTTAAGGTGAAGACATCTAAGCGGATGACCAACAAATCATTCGATGCGATGTTGGCTGCTTTCAGTTGGAATTGGATATGATATGATCCATGTTTGTAAGAATAATTGTGTTCTGTTCCGAAAGGATTATGCCAACTTAATTGAATGCCCGAAATGCAAATCATCAAGATGGAAAGATGGTGATGCTGTGAACAGGATTCCTCATAATGTTCTGAGACATTTTCCAATTATACCAAGATTGCGGAGGTTGTTTCATGATGCTGAAACAAGAGAGGATGTACTGCGGCATTCTAGGAACCAGGAGTACAGAGATCAGAATGTAATGAGCCATCCATCTCATGGTAGTGAGTGGAAAAGCTTCAATCATACACTCAAAAAGTTTGCTGCTGACCCAAGAAACATTAGACTTGGCTTAGCTTCAGATGGATTTAACCCATTTGGCCACCAGTGCGCCACATATAGCATGTGGACAGTGCTTGTTATCCCTTACAACATGCCTCCAAATGTCTGCACCAAAGAATCAAACTACATGGTGGCCTTGCTCATCCCAGGTCCAAAAAGTCCTTGAAAGGATTTTGATTTGTTCATGGAGCATCTTGCGGAGGAACTTCAATAGCTATGGAGGGGTGTTCTCACTTGAGACCTATATAGCAGCCCACCAGCTGATTTCTTTCCGGGTGCTATTATAATTTGGTGCATCCATGATTATTCGGCTTTGGGCACTATGTCAGGGTGAACGACACATGGTTACAATGCATGTGTTCACTGTGACAGGAATCCGCTATCATACGCAATACTTAGCAAGATCTGTTACATTGGACACCGCCGTTTCCTTGCCAAGGACAAGCCGCATCCTAGAAAATACTGAAGAAATGTGTTCCATGCAAAGCATGAAAATCGTGATGTGCCAAAGAGGCTCACCGTCGATGAGTTGCAAGTGGAATTAGAGAAGGTCAGGCATATTACACCAGGAAACCATCCTGGTAATGGTAGCGGGAAAAGGAAGCATGGCAGGGCAGAAGAGAGATTAGTGTTTACCCGCAGGTCCACTTTGTGGGACATGGAGTATTGGAAAGATTTGGATCTGCAGCATAATCTTGATGTGAAGCACACGGAGAAAAATATATGTGATAGCATTATCGTCACACTTCTTAATATTGAAGGCAAGACGAAAGATACCTTAAAATCTAGGATTGATTTGACACACCTGGGTATCAGACAGGATTTGCAGGTGCAAGATGAAGGGAAACCACGGGATATGGCACCAGTTGTGTACGTCTTGGACAAGGTAAAAATAAAATAATTCTGCGAGGTCCTGTCACGTGTGAGATTCCCAGATGGATTTGCTTCGATCCCTGGAAGGAGAGTCATTGCAGGTGGAAACAAGGTACAAGAAACTCATGACTGCTACGTCCTACTTCAAAGGGTTTTACCTGTCCTGTTATCCTTAGAGCATTGGGCCGCCCTGACTTATACAGAGCAGTTCTAGAGTTGGGACAATTCTTCAGGGAACTCTGCAGTAGAAATATCAGGATAGATGCTTTGGAGCGTCTTAGAGACAAGATACCAACTATCCTGTGCGACCTTGAGAAGATATGTCCTCCAACCTTCTTTGATGTGATGGTTCATTTGGCTGTTCATCTACCTGATGAGGCACTATACTAATACGTCCAGTACAGTATGGCTGGATGTACCCTATTAAAAGGCGGCTAGGCACTTTCAAGGGCTATGTTAGGAATAGAGCTAGACCCGAGGGTTCCATTGTAGAGGCCTATATTGCTATAGATGTGTTGACATTCTGCTCGAAATACATTGAAACAGTTGATCAGCTTAGCAAAGAGGTGGGTGAAGAGAATCTCGGGCTCAATGTTTTTGATTATTCTGTTCGCTTTACAGGGAAGAGTTGACAAGAGGACAAACCTAAAGATTTGGACAAAATGGTTTGGTATGTGTTGAATAACTATCCTGAGATACTACCTTATATCAAGTAAGTGCTATGTATTGCAGCTTATACATTGTAATCTACTAAACTTGCAGCACATTCTTATATATTTAGATGTTCGACGTGATCACTATGTTGTGCGGCATCTACAAAAAGGAGTTACTGCCGCAAAATCCAAGAAACATTGACAAACTGGTTATGGCAGGATTTGCAAAATGGTTTAAGAGCCATGTAAGCTTTTGAATTGCACTATCAGTATTTTAATATATTGAGTACCAGCCTGTCTATTTTCTAACCATAGGTTAAGAAGATGCAGGAGGATGGGCAGGCAGTTGATAATGCCCTTTACTCACTAGCAATGGGTCCTGATCCTCGGGTAAGACATTATGAATCTTGCGTTGTTGGAGATGTGCGCTACAACACCCTTGCACGAGACGAAGGCAGGAAGACACAAAACAGTGCCATCATGAGCACGGATACGTATGACAAAGAGACAACTGAAATGTATGCTAACATAACAGACGTTGTTCAATTGTAGTATATCTCCAGTTTCGAGGATCATCAATGTGTGGTTCTGTTGTGCTGTCGTTGGTATAACCAGTTTTCCAGGATCGCAAAACCCAGAGCTGATGATTATTTCAAATCCATCAATGTCAAGGCGGCGTACCAGACCAACGAGTCTTTTATTTTGCCAAATTAAGCAACACATATATTTTCTTGGAAGACTCATTTGCACGTAGCGATGACTGGAGAGTATTGCAAAGGTTTGAGCAGAGGAATTCGTTTAATGAAGTTGCACAACAAGATGATGCTTACACTGCTCCTGATGTACAAGATAACATAGATGTTCCTAATATCTTTGAGAACCATCACATCAATGATGTCAGCAAAAAGATTGCATGTCATGCTGTGGACATACAAGAGTTGATCAAGAAGAAGCCAACGTTCAAGGACGTTGAGGACGAAGAAGATGACACCGTGGGGAATTACGATTCAGACTGATACACATGGCGAAGATGACACTGCTGCTGTGGATGATGATTACATTGATTCTGTCGTATTTGCCGGTCAGAAGAGTTTTTTTTATCTACAATGTGAAATTGTGTTTACTATGACAACTGAAACCTAATGAACATGTTGTTTAGTATTTTTGCTGCGAGAACATCGCTTGTTATGTATGCTGATTTGTGTTTGGTGATTGTATGATGACTAAAACATGATGACATTGTTGTTTAGTTGTGCTCATATTTGGCTGTGAAAGTTGAATTTGATCACATAGTTTGCTGTTGGACTGCAATTTACTCGACGTCTTCGAATGAGAACAAAGCTGACCCAACAGGGCCTCTGCTAATTTATTTATTTATTACCAAAAGGGCCTCTGCTATTTATTTATTTATGAGCAAAAGGGGATACCCCCTGATTTCCGTTAATAGAGATCATTAGATGTTCACAACGCCCAGCCTGCTACACAGGTTTCATTCATTACTAGTTTCAGCAAAGTGCTCATGTCATAGCCATTGAATACATCACGAGTGCTACATACACTACAAATAAAGAGACAATCATCCTATAGAGCACATCGATTTTGACCATTATCTTCACAAGCTCTTTCATCTCCTCATTGCTGTCAAGGCCGTTCAGCAGCTGTTGCTTGGCTATGATCAGAGGAACTGCATCTTTAACCTTCTGCTCTGCATCTTCCTCTTTTGCCGTTCCTTCAGTTACTTGTCCAACACCCCAACTTGCTGGTATTGGGATTCCTCGTCTAACCAAATAATCAACATAGTTGCATTCACCCACATCAGCAACTTCCCAGAAATACAAATCACACGAATCTTCCCTTTTCTGCATGAATCAAATTGGAAGATCATCAACCAAACTATTAAAAAAATCAGCAACTGAAAGCAGAAGAACAACACTTAAACATATTATTACCCTATGATTCGGGCATTTGTAGAAGACTCGGCCAGTGTTGAGCATTGTGGTTGAGACACGACGGATGACTCTGTGTGATTTGCAGCAGTGGCACCACAGTAATGGCAGCGGGTTGCGATGAGCAATCGGCTGCGGTGTGCATGCCGGCAGGGGTGTGATGAGACCCACAGGCGATGGTACGGGTGGCTACTTGGCGCATATCTGGTTGTTTCCTGCTGAAGAGCAGGTGGACGAGCAGGCAATGGACATGGTTGCTGTGGCCAGAGCTTCTGATGCTAGGCAGAGTAAGTAGAGAAGAGGAGAAGCGAATGTTGGGCCGAACGAAATTTTTGTCATACATATGACACTTCTATGACAATAATTGTGACAAAACCCGATATCATCATAGATGTGGTGGACTCCTACTTCTATGACAAAAAATCATGACAGAAAATGGGCTTTTCTTCCTGGGTGGGCCAGAGACGCAGCTGCATGACATTCTTTGGGCCGTCCATGACGGAAAAAACCGTGGTAGAAGCGAGGGGGAGGAAAATTTCGGGGAGTTGCTGGTTACGGTGGGAGCTCGGGGGCGGAGCAAGGCACGTTTCTCTCCTACGTACGCGCGTGTGTGCAAGGTGTTGGCTCTAACTGATGCCGAGCGAGGCATTGGGCTCTAACTTAATCCAAGCGATTGCACTGTAGGCTACGCGTTACTGAACCTGAGTGGTCGATCGATGGCTGTTAACTGAACCCGA
>NC_057810.1:288456675-288472266 GCF_018294505.1 Triticum aestivum | reverse complement strand
CGCCACACCCCTCCCGATCAACAGGACCCCAGTTTCCACCGTAGGAGGTCCGTTTCCTCCGTTTTGCGGTACGCCAGGCCCCTCCAGATCAACAGGACCCCGTTTCGAACGTGGCCGGTCGAACACAAGGCCGTTTCCTCCGTTGTGCGTTATGCCAGGCCTCGTTTCCATCGCCTCTTCTGTCCAAGCCCTCCCGATGAACACGACCACGCATTCTGTTCCGACCCAGCCGGTTGGCTCCCCATGAAAATGACGACGACGTTGTTTCTCCGTTCCGACCCAGCCATGTACGTATGCACGATATGCGTTAGAGACCCTGCCCGTATGTACGTACGTGGCCGTATTTTCTTTCTTGCACCCTCGCCGCTGTACGTACGTGTACGTGCGCGCCTCTACTACGACCAGTATGTACGTACACGTTCGTGACCAGAATGAAAACACTACGTACGCTTCCACCAGGTGGGTCCGGACTGTCAGGCACTTCCTTGCGTGCGAAGATGTAGCTGGTGGATCCCAGCAGTCAGGGGGGCGAATCGTTTTTTTTTGCCCGGGCGCACTTCCTTGCATGCGAAGATGTAACTGGTGGGTCCCAGCAGTCAGGGGAATCGTTTTTTTTTTGCAAAATATGGTGGCCCGTCCGGTGGGTCCCCGCTGTCAGGTGGAGGAATAATTAATTTGCACGTAATAAGGAGGCACTTCCTTGCGGCCGCCGTGGACCCAACTGTCAGCCTCTCCACGCACAGTACTCTTCCGATGGAAGTCGGTCGTTGACCACATTGACCATGGCGGTGGACGACGGTGAGGCCTAGGAAGGGGACGACATGGAGCCGGGGAAGACGCAGCAGTGGATGCCCACACGAAGAGGAGTACGAGGGTGAGGCTACCGTCGCCACAGAATAACAGGGGGTGTGGATGAGTAGAGGGATCACCTGGCCAGCGGTGGGAGTAGTAGGGAGCGGTGAGGCCTCCGCGGCATCACAGCCGGCCTCGGGAGGCAGGAGCACGCGGCACGACCGGCGCTGCTTTGGGCGGCTGGAGCACGAAGACCAAAGGTTCAAGAAGCACTACGGCCGTTGGATGGACATTGTACGTTCACTGGAGCTAGAGTCGTTCATATTGACTAAGTTGACAAAGCCCTTCGTCCCCGTAAACTTAGTAGGCCCACAAGTCAGCCTCCCACCAAGGTGGGTCCCAGCTAGCAGGGGGAGTATTCATTTTTTTGTGCGTAATAAGGAGGCATTTCCGTTGGGTCCGAGCTGACAGCGGGGGGAACATTTTTTTCCCGAAATACAGAGACCCTTCCGGTGGGTCCCAGCTATCAGGTAGAGGAATCATTATTTTGCGCGTAATAAGGAGGCATTTTCCTGTGTGGGCCCCTACTGTCAGCCTCTTCCGCTGGCTGTTGTTTGTTGACCATGTTGACCTCGCCGCACCGAGAGCACAAACACGGTGGACGAGGGCGGGGCCCAGGAAGAGAACCACCCAGAGCCGTCGAAGCCACCGCAGCGGATGCCAACGCTGAGGGGAGAACGAGCGCTGACTGGTCGGCTGCGGGGTGAGGCTGACGTCGCCGGAAAATAACAGGATGTGTGGGTGGTTAGAGGGATGGCCTGGCGGCAGCATAGCCAGCCACGGGAGGAGGGAGCAGGCAGTCCCGCCGGCGCTGGTTTGGGTGGCTGGAGCAGGAAGATCAGAGATTGAATAAGCACGGCGGCTGTTGGATGGACATCCAACAGTCACTGCTGTGTGTTGACTAAGTTGACAAAGCCTTGCGTACACGTCAAAAACAATTTTAGGACAGCATCATCGTCAACCTAGTAGGCCCAGAAGTTAGCCTCCAAATCTATGGAAAACAGCATACAGCCCATTACCCATTATTTTCAATAATTTACAACCTATTTGCTAATTCTTAAGGATATTTGAAGCTCATATTCTTTTTATTAGCACTATAGACTATATATTCTGGGCACTGCTAAAAAATTCAACGAAATTTTGCATATTTCGGTGGGGTCCGAACTCTTTTAATAATGAAATTTCGAGTCAAGTTAAAAATAGTTTTCAAAAAATTATATCAAAATAAAATTCAAAAAACAATTCTCCGCAAAAAAATGAATGAAATTTAGAATCTTAACTAGCAAGATGCCCGTTCGTTGCACGGAACATGAAGATGCATTTGTATGAGTAGTTTATCTTGTGGGTGAAAAGATGATATTTTAATGTAATTGCCAGTTGGCTTTGGTTTTTATAAGAGTAGAGAGTAGAGAAATCCTGAAAAAAATGATATTTTAATGCAATTGCCGGTTGGCTTTGGTTTAAAAATTTACAGCCCATTTCTTACAACTTATAGCACGTTTTCTGGGGAAGCCCATTTCTTATCCCTCCTCGTCTTGAAAGATTTGCAGCCCAGCAGGGCTGAGAAAAGAAAGTAGGCCTCGGTTTTGGTATTCTCCAAAAAAAAGAACTAGGCTAGACAATTTCAGAAAAAAAATATCAACTGGGCTCGTCATGTGCTTAATAAAAGCGTAAGTGTGGGCTAGACGGGCCACAGCCCCCGCACAGCACGAAGTTGAGCTCCGTCTCTGAAACTGAAAAATAGCTGGGCGAGCTGCTGGGTCCCTGGTGTTATCCGCTCATTGTGTAATTTTCTCGTTTATTGACTACATTGACAATGGCGTGGAACCTAGTTGTCAAACAATTAGGAGGAAGTATTGTTTTGGATTGTAATAACGAGGCACTTGCTTGCAAAATGCAATGACCCTGGTGGGTCCCTACTGTCAGCCTCTCCACGTAAAGTCATCTCCTGATTCCTCTTGGTTGTTGACCATGTTGACAACACCAGACGGCGGAGAGCACAACAAGCTAACCAAGGCGGAGAACGACGGCAAGGCCTCAGACGGGAAAGAACAACAGCCATGAAAGATGCGGCAGTGTAGTGGCAGGTCGAGGGGAGTACGAGGGCAACAACATGCAAGTCAAGCATACAAATGGTACAAAAAGCCCAAGGATTAAATGTTCATCAAATTTTTAGACAAAACCCAGATTGAACATGACAGTAACATCTAACCCAACCACTCTTTTTTGCAGTCACAAACAAATGGATCGGTCTGATCCATAAAATCAACATCCTGTGCAAAAAATTTTATTTCAGGATGTCTACAACTTATTGTAAATATAAGCCGAGCGTGTTTAGAAGCCCATTTGTCCACCTGAAACTTCTTTTTTTGCTGTTCAACATGTTCGTCCGTGAGAAATCTCTTGCTGTAAAAATTAAGCCTCATGGACAATAGTAACCTCGCGTTCAACAGGAAGAATGTGACAAAGCTTCTATTTGCCTGGTTGGATTCATATCGTCCCATCGTTATTGTCCTCAAATGAATGTCATGAGAATTGAGAAAAACCTTGTGCTTATTACGCCAACAATTGGTTATATGCTTTTCTCCATGTGGTTCTCCCTAAGTAGACATGAAGATTGAAAACAGTTAAGGTCCGAAAAAAGAATATGTCGAAAGAACGACATGACAGGATCGTTCCGCACTGCATTCAGCAAGTCAACGTATGAATAAGCTAATTTCATCTTGCGTTGGTCATTGTACCTAGTTACGAATGTAGGAATACCTGGAGCACCATGAGGTTAGCTGACAGCAGGTAGATGCAGCCATATAAATTTTGTGCGATGCTACCAAAATTGAGGTTTGTATCCCTTCCTGTTATGAGAATTCTTCTTGAAGTTGGTAGAATGTGACGACTTGTTCTTTGCATCAAACTTGCCTTTCCCCTGAGATTTGTTCTTGTTGTTTTGGGGCTGGTTGGGCTGGAAGTTCTTCTCGTGTACCATGTGGGCACTAGAAGCTCCCTCGGCGACCCGAGCACATGTGTCTTTTGCTCTCGCCTTCTCCTGAAAATCAAGAGTGCTAATGAGATCCAAAACAGAAAACTCATGTCTCTTGTTTTTCAGAGAAGTAGCAAAATCGTTCCACGAAGGTGGAAGCTTGGAAATGATGGTCCCAGCAACAAATTTGTCTGGCAACACACACTTAAAGTACTCAAGTTCCTTAGAGAGTGACTGTATCTCATGAGTCTGCTGAACAACAGAGTGCTCATCAATCATCTTGTAGTCACAGAATTGCTCCATGACGTACAACTCGTTGCCAGCACCCAAGGGCCCAAACGTGGCCTCGAGCGCAGCCCACATGTCTTTTCCGCTGTCAAACAAAATATACGAATCCACAATGGAATCATCAAGAACACTTAGCAGGGCGGCTTTGAAGAGGGTATCCATGTTCTGAAAAGCTTCCTGCTGTGTAGGATTAAGATCGCCCTCAGGCTACCCTTAGTGGCGTCATAGCAGCACATGATCTGAAACCAATATACTGCTCTTGTGCGCCACCTTTTATATTGCACCCCCTTAAAAGTAGGCGGCTTCAAAAGCGCAGCAAAACAACTCGGAGTAAATTGCCTGTGATCAGGTTTTTGGATTGGATTGTTGAATATATGAGCAATTTAGTATGAGATTTAATCCGAAACAGCAGTAAATAGATCATGACGACAATTGCAAACATCAAAGTAATGATGCAGACTAAACCAGGAGGATAGAATCACATATTGTACAGCGGGAGCAGAACCGATGTGGTTGATGTTTTCACTCATGTCGTTGATGAAGAGGTTACCGAGGTCGGGGAAGAAGGCTATCGTTGAGGAAGTCATCGCTGGCAGCAGTCACAGGAGTGTGCTCCCCAAAAACCTGATCGCCCCTCTCCCGTACAGGATCACGAAAGGCGGGGTTCGGAGGACTGTTGTCCCTTCTCACGATGCACGCCTGAAGGAGGGCCAGAGAAGAATTGCATGGCGGCGCTAAGATCTGGAACGGTGCGAAACCATATGATACAGCGGCAGGTACGGTAGAGCATGTCAGGTCGGAGTATAATAGTACTACCTTCGTCCTGGTTTATAGGTCCCTTTTATAGTTTGTGCCAACTTTTGACTAAAGATTTAACTAACAAAATGTTAATGCATGTGAAGAAAAATTATCTCATTGGATTCGTATTTGAACATAGTTTTGAAAAATATAATGTTTGGTGACATGCATGAACATTTTCTTAGTTTAATCTATGGTCAAATTTTGGCACGAAATACAATGAGGACCAATAAACCCGGATAGAGGTAGTAGGCCTTTGGCCCCCAAACCCCACGTCCAAGTCAATAATAGCTTAAAAAAAGTCAATAATAGCCCCACCAAGGTTTGTCTCAAAAAAACGGAGTAATTAAGGCGTCCATTAGTCCCTTTAGTATAAATACAATATCATTAATAATGGCCCCACCTTTTGTCTCACAAAGTAGAGTATGTTGGAGTACAACCGGCTACACGTTTACAATCCGCTTCTCTTCTCTCTCCTCTTCTCTCTCCTTCAACTAAGAACAAATACTATATTTAAATCCTTATAGCATGCTTATGTCATCTAATTATAGTAGTACTTGCTCTAAAAGTTACTATCCACTTTGTAGTCTGAAATGCCGGGTGTGCAGCGGGCGGTGCCCTCGATCGGCGTGCCGCTTCAGCGGCGGAAGCATTGAGAGGTCGCGTCGCCCTGACTTGCCATCAATGTGGAGCGGCGGACTTAGCTGGCGCCAGGAGGGAAGCGCGCGCGGGAGGGGGGAGGGGTTTTTGTTGGGCCAAGAAGGTGAGGAGCCAACTTGGGATCGGTCCGGATGGGGAAATATCATGTGGTTCCATACTCCGCATATGACACTAGTGTATGTTACTACTCCCTCCTTTCCGGTTTATAGAGATGTTTAGAGTAACATAGTAATATGTTACGGTACAAGTTACTCCCCACTATGACCAGCCTTGGCCTCTCCCAGTGCTCCACCATGTATAGCTACTAAGCCTGCCACGTAGGCATAAAATATGATGTGGCACCAATAAACTAAGCACATGTGCATTGAACACTTGAGTTACTAAGCCATGCACTTAGCACCTCATCTAAAGAGCACTAATAGTATATCCAGCTGCTGGCTATAAGCCTATAGCCCATCTTATAGTCAACATGTACTACAAAGTGCCCAGGAGCACGTGCTAGAGCTGGCTCTTCACGAAGAGCCCGCTTACCTTCTCTCTCCTCTTCTCTTTCCTCCAAATAAGCAGAAATATACTACTGTTTATTCCTTATAGCCCGCTGACTCAGCTCTATTGTACTTGCTCTAAGCACATCTAAGCACTTGCTAGCACCCCCTTGACCGTGGACCTTGACGGTGTACGTCACCTTGTGTCTCATAATTTTCCTCGTCATCATCTGAAAAGATCTCACCCACATCATCATTATTAGCATGATGCCGCCTTGATAGACAATGTGCGCAGAAGGAGTAGAGGCGACTGGGGACGCACCACCACCACGTTGTGGGCACTCCGTATGTGCTCATGTGCATGCAGCGTGTGTGTTTTTTCATCGGTGCTAGCTCTAAGGCCGAGGCTGCGGTCGTCTTCGTCTCCGACTAGTAGTTGAGCAATGATGGCAAAGAGGTGCTGCAAGAGATGCGTATGCGCCGTTGCGTGCGAGCTTCGCCATAGAACGACGAACCGGACGTCACCGCGGATGGCGCACGCCTCCATGCAGCCGAGTGTGTGCGCATGCATGTGTTATTCACGTGCATTCTGCGGCCGAGCGTGTGTGCATGCACGTCTTGTGTACGTGCGTTGTGTGCTCCATGCTGTGCGCGTATGTGCATGAGTTGGATCGGATGGAGTAAGTGTGTTCGCTTGTGTACATATTTTAGTGTATATTCACTCATTTTGTTTCGTATGTAGTCCCTTATTGAAATATCTAAAAAGACTTATATTCGGAAATGGAGGGAGTATAAAACATCTTCAACTTAGCATCCTGATGTACCGTTTCTAGTGGTTAGCAAAAAGTTCATGTTCTTTTAGTTGTTTATAGGTGGGCAGGCGGCAAAAAACAGGGGAAAACGCGCAAGGTTCCTTGCAGACGCTCCACCGCGAGGTTCCTTGCTCCTCCTCGGTCGTCGGGAATCTATGCTCTTCAACTCTTTTCTTTGACGTGAGCTTTGTTCATCCTTTTCCCAACACGCGAGACATCTAGCATCAAGGTGCACGTGTCATGCAAGAAAATGGAGATAATCAGATAAGCAGTGCGTAAGTGAGTCGTGCGGGGGGGAAAGCGGGGGGAAACCCTTTTCCTAAGTGAGTCGTGCACTTCGATGCCACCTATGCAATATTTTTTCTCCTCGATGGCACGTGAATGGCACGTGAATAGTGCATGTACTCAACGACGGAGCATGGGATGGTAGCAATAACATGGTCAGCCCTTTTTTGGAGAGAGTATGTACTACTAGTAAATAACTTTGATGTGTCCCGTCATCTCGTAGAATGACGAGAAGCTTGATTACGCCTTCTCCCTCGCCAACGCGTGTGCGGTGGCTCGCAGCACGGGGAGAAACTTTTGCTTACAAGCGGTGGACGTGCAGCAGTTCATTTGGTGTCAGATTGCCAAAAGCACTACTGTAGAACCATCGACTTCCAGAAGAGGCGAAGAGCCAAGCGCAAGGTCACCTACTAACCTTAGGCTAGGCGTAGTGGGAGTAACATAAGTAGAGGTATCTCCTTTTTTTATTCTAGAAACAACCACACGCGAATATCAAGGTGCTGGTTACGTAGAACAAATTTCCTGCAGTCTGTGCTCAGCACTCCTCTATCTCTCTTCTCCACCAGCCAGCGGACGCGCGGAGCCCATCATCTATTTGCTCACATGCTGCCCCACATGTCAGTGAAAACGCAAGAGGACCCACTGAACCTGCACATCCTTCACCTCGACGTGCTGGTGATGAAAAACAAATCCAAGAAAGTTCTTTGGTGGCCGCTTTTGGAGTTACTCAAGAGTAGTAAGATTCTATTTACAGTTTAACCCAAGATGCACATCTCGTGGCTTCAAATTATCAACTACCACTCTATTTTCTTTCATGACACGACCTAGATGCTGGATGTCCCACGTGTCGGCAAAAGGAGGAAGAACCCGACCAAATCTTCTGTTGTGCTCTCGGATTAGACTAGTTGTGCTAACTTAAAAATTTTATTGTGTACTCCCTCCGTTCCAAAATACTTGACTTCCATTTGTCCAAAAATGTATGTGCCTATATACTAAAACATATCTAGATACATATATATTTTGACAAATACTAGAACGGAGCGAGTAGAATGGATGCAAGTTTTTGTATTGGGAAGAACAGTACATCCATATATTGATAGAGCGTTGGAGTTGGCCTTAGAAGTGGGACCGCAGTTGAGGAAACCGACTATCGGCAAACCGCCACCTTGCCCGCCGCACGATGGCTGAGTTAGAGAAACGATGAGGTTGAAGAGATTGCTCTAGCACAGACTCCAAGAAATTTGGTGTCAGACGGAAGTCGTGCTGGTGGCTTGTGTCGTACTCCTTGACGTGAATGCTTGTTCTGGCCCATGCCACCCTACTACTCCTACTACTTACTATATAGTGCTACTAGTATCGAGGATTCAAGGTGTTGGTTACATATGGCTATAGTAAAAACACCCGCACGACGCGTGAAGCATGTGAAGCTAGTACAAATAGTATACTACTATTGTTGATGATTGGCCTCATCCGATAACCTATTGCAATGCACGTACAATTATGTATTCGGAAAATATTTTTTTGCCTCGTCGCACCACTCACTCACACAAGCAACTCGAAAGCCATTCATAAATTTAGTAAGTTTATCACAGGCATACCATTTTATTACATACAACAGGTCATCAACCCACATCGACAACGAGGATACATTATAAATACTAAAGTTTTCACCACACAACAAATAACAACCAATGAAATGAACTTCAACTCAACCACTCCTCGGCATTGGAAACGCTTGCTTTGAACCACAAGTGATTCTCTGGGACGGGGCATCTATTGTCGATCTCGAGACCAACGCAGGATTGATCATCCGGGCTGAAGCGGCCTACTATATCAGTACCAGGGTGGGGAACCACCCAAATGTCCGAGCTATAGACACAGTTGCTTCTCATAAATGGTGCTAGTAACATTGTGTCAACGGCAGTTGGATCGCCTTTCACCATCATCGGATAGTTTTGTCCAAGGAAGAGCGAGTTTTCTCCAAGACTATCAATTATGTACCAGGGAGAAGGTGTTGGCGCTAGCACACTAATATCCATCCCGAATACCATGCAACGGGTGTTGGAATAGGTCTGGAGAGTGCGACCATGGGAGACTACACCTGCTTCCTTAGCAGTAACATCATTAGTGGGTTGTATACACACGAGAAGAGGTGATCCATCAGAATTAGTTGCCAGGCGCCAACGAGTATATGGGCGCTGCTTGTCCTCATGCTCATGATCATCACCATCGTCATCTCACCCTTGGTTATAAAATTTTTCAAGTATATGTGGTGGAATTTTGACAGGACCTTGGAAACACAAGAAGAAGGTTAATTAGTAAAGGGAAACTTGCTAACCCGCATGCATGTGGATGAAACAATTATAGTTACGGTGGAAGACAAACGTACCGAAATCATAACGATTCCATGCAAAAACAGTGTCGCGAGTGGTGGCAGAAAACACAAGGCCCTCGTATTCAATTGCATCATAGTACTCATCCATGTACAGAAACAGATTTTTGAGCAATGTCCATCGAGTCAAACCAGCAACGACGGTAACAAGCTTGTCAAAGATAGCAACAACTTCATAGTTGTTGTAATTCCAAGAGCGGGTGGGGACTCGAGAAATTGCTATCTTCCATAGAAGATAGTCACCATGATTGTATTTGAACGTGCGTACAATACCGGTGTGCTCAACCTCTAGGCAGTCTGCTGAGATTTTTGGAAGCGGAACCCGGTCACGAGTGTACACATTCACAAGTTCCCACTCGCAGTTGGACCCAATGTAAACAACCCAATCGCCATTTGTGCCTGCCCAGGCCTTGCCCTCAAGCGATGGCATCTTAACATCACTTGTATCATTATCAAGCGGCATCAACTTGCACAAGGCGAGGCCTCCGTCGTGACGGCGCCGGTCATCAGGGTCACGACGAAGAAGATAGGGGAGATCAAACCGTTCCTTGACTCTTGGGTTCCTTGTAATGATGTTATTAGTTGAGTCAAGAACGGGATTGAATGAACCTGCCATGCTAGCCGAGGTGATGACGTCACACCGATCAATGAGTTCCTCCACCATGTCATCTTTCAGATTGGGGCAAGAATAACGGGGTCGTTTCCGTCCTGTTCCCTCCATGGAGAAGACGATCGAACAATGGAAGAAGAAAGCATGACGGGCTGAAGGAAAATGGAGGAGGGAGAGGAAGAGCGTGCGACAGCAGTTCCAAATCGAGAGGGAAAGGCGAAGCGTTGGTGGACGGTTGCCAGTTTGCCACGGTTCACGAAGGGGCGCCCCGGCCTACACATCGGTTCAGAAATACTCCTACTACTCGCTGTCGTCTCACTGATATGTTGGAACGGGACCACATGTCAATGAAATATGGTGTGTAATTTCTTGTGCAAAATGCGAACTGGCCGCGTTGGCCCGAAGTGCCGCATTAGTTTTTTTTTGAAAGTTTGCCGCATTAGTTATCGACCTTTATTTTTTTAACATGCAATCTAAATGGATAGCTCCTGTGGTCATCACACGTGAGAGGATATAATGATGGTTGATTCGCTCGAGAAACTTTACTGTGGGAATATGGGAGTACCAGCGGATTCAAGGAACAAAGAAATGATGGTTGCTTCGTCCGAGCAACTTACTGTGGCGAAGGTGGGGCTCTGTGATTTAACTGCTCACTAGTCATTACTACTGCGGCACAACGACCGGGGTGAATCTTTCCCTGAAGTTGTGTTGTGCACTCAATATTGCTACATGGCAGGTGGAGTCGGATGAAGGATGTCCAACATGTCGGCGAAATGAAGTTGAATTGTTTCTGGCGTTGCTATCAATCCTTCAGGATTTGTTTATATGTACGCATAATTTTGATGAAATTGTACTGTGATGCTATGAAGGTTTCAACTCTGGTTCCCGCAGGAAAAAAAGGTTTCAACTTAGGATTCATGTGTCTTGCCTCGAGATTATCTCGTTACAACATTCCATCAAATACAAATGAAACTACCATGGCTAATGCATCTCAATGGTTCGCAGATCAGCGCCAATATTCACATCACAACTAAAGACAAAGTTGTGAGAAGGTGTACAAATAAAGAAAAAAATATAATTGATCGATGCTGTTCGTAGGCATGGCTCCATTTCCTTGGCACAATGTTCATTGCTTGGCAGCTAGTTTCACCCAGCTCTGTAGCCAAAAAAGAGGTGTGTGAAGGACACCACAATCCGATCATTTTGTGCAGCTCCACTAAAATCAGGTGGACCATCCCTGTTTGCAAAGAAATCCAGTCAGTGTAATTACAATAATAGTGGAACTAGATGATGAAACATAACACACATAAATAGTAGCCGATCACCTCTACGATCTCTCTTTAGGACTAACTTCTTGTCGGAGAAGATTAGGCACGGAGTTGGATGAGAAGATTAGGCACGTTGCCGTGTGACATTTTGGCGGAACTACTCAAAACACTCTTCAAAAAAGTGATTTGTACAGGTCACCAAAAGGTCGCAATAACAATGAGGTGAAAATGGATAGCCCTGTTTGCAAAAGGAGGTCAAAAGGAAACAATTACTGCCCAATAACACAAGTTGAAGACACATACACCGACAAAAAAGAAGCATGTTCCTTGTAAAAAGGGAAAGATAGCACATGGTGGTTTATCAAAAATGGTTTGAGGACGAGATTGCAAGATGGAAAGTACGCCGGCCGAGATACAATTTAAGCAAACAATTAAAGAAGATCCACATGCAGCAACCTGGGAAGATGGGTGGTGGAGCAAGGCCGGAGGAAGCTGTACCTGAGGGTCATCGGGATGTTACTAGGAGGGCGCCGGTGGCCGGGATCTGCCCATACTGTGGCAGCGAGCAAGTGGCGAAGGCCCTACCGAGCTGGAGCTTGGTCAGAGAGAACGGCGGGTACTGCAGATCAGGACGAGCTGCCTCAACGCCGTCGAACAGAGAGACGATGCACATCATCCCTTTCCGCCGGCGGACGGGATGCGGCCGGATCACTGACCAACGCTGAGAGAGAGAGGCCACGGCGGCCTTTTGTGTGATTGTGTGACGAGACTCACGAGAGACAAACCCATTTTTCCATTTTCCTCAAGGCAATCATTTTATATTCTGGGCATGGTACCCGACCCTCCTTCGAGTAAACAACCGCTACACGCGTCAAATTATCACGTGGGCTACCTTTTCATACAGAAACAAACTCCACCATGTACCCGCGCGGGTGTGGCCAGGAATGAGACGTGAGTACGTGCGTCCTGCGTGCACTTCTTCTTTAGATGCAGGTACGTACGTGGGTGGGTGTGAGAGACATATGGTTTGTGCGAAAACAGAGGCAATGTGTTGATGATATCTCACTCATAAAAACGTAACATATGCAATGTGTGTGAAACGGAGTCATGGACGTGAGATATCGATAGAACTGAAAACAGGGATGAAGTGTGTGGCTGCGCGATCGACAAAGAGTGCCATCGAATTTGTGTTTGCCGATGTCAAAGATATAGGGCGGCTGGCCTACTGGAATTTGAGAGGGCAGATGTGCAGTTCTTCTCTGTGGCATGGATACCTACCTACAACGTTCGACTATCGGTGTGTGTGTGTGGGGGTGGGGGGGGGTAGAGACCGGTCGACTAGTATATGTCTGGGGAAGGAGAGAGACTTAGCTATGTATTGAGGGAGATCGATCGACATCCATGGATATGTGTAGCAGAGGAATAAGGTTGGGAAAAAGACAAAGGTAGAGCGTCGAAGGGTTGGTGGTGGAGTGGCGTCTCATAAATGGTGGGAGAGGCCTGCTAGACAAACGGAGGGTATGAGTGCAATATCAATAAGAGAGGGTGGGGGATGTCTGTCTGTCTATGCACGTGCGTGTGAGAGACGGGTCGGGAGGTATTCAAGGATGATGAGGGGAGAAGATATGGTTGTGGTAAGCATGCGTAACTACATAGGAAGATCAACCGTCGTGTGTCCGAGAAAAGGAGAGACATAACTAGCGAGGTAAGTGTATCGGTGCTTGGTGAAAACAAATTATAGTCGACCTGGATATATGTAGGGAGATCAGTTCATATACACGCCTGCATGTGTTAGAAGCAAATAAGGTCCGGAGAGGCAGACAGGGGGAGAGAGTGTGTCTAGGAGGTGGTGTGAGAGGCCTACCATGTCGAGGGGGCAGGAGTGTGTGAGCATGTGACTAATGAAAAGAGGGGCGGGAGTGTGCACCTGTGTGGAATCGTATAGGACATATGTGGGCATGGACGGTGAGAAGAGAAGAGGGGAAGTATATTGTGTTTGTTGTAGGCACACTTGGCTAGAGAGGTATATCGACCGGTGTGTGCCAGAAAGAAGGAGTCGGGGCCTACACACACCGCTGGTGGATGACCTAAAGAGAAATAATGAATGTGCGCGATGGAGGGGACGCTAAGGGTGTGTGAGGGGGGCGGGCGTGTGCATGCACGATAGAAAGTTAGCGCTAGCTAGCTACAAATAGAAGAGGATCGTGAAGGTGTAAAAGACGAACAAAGATCATAATTCATTATAAAAAGGTGGATACGGATACTTGAAGAAGATATCATAATGTACAACATCGATTATAATTTGGGCTAATGTGTGGCTTTCCCAACTCAGGTCTAAATACTTGTCATGATGTAGGGGGCAGGGCACTATACTTTGTGTGATAAACATGGTGTATGTATGGAACATGGTTTAGATTATGAAATATAGTTAGTACATCAAATGTGCTATTATTTGGAATCAACATCAAGTGTATTCAAAAAATAGAATTCGAGTTCATGTAGTACACATAGTTCATATCTATCTCTATAGTAATCATGTGGTGTGTTATTAAGGTAATACACTAATGATGGTTGAAGTTGGCAACAATCATGATTGTAGATTCTTATTGAAATAGAGAAACAAATTCAAATTTAGTTTGAATTGCAGCGGTAGTTTAGACATTTGGAATGCACTAAAATGTTGGTATGAGTAGGTTACATGCATTATACAGCAAAGCGAAAAAAATTAATCGGACATAACATGGATTCATACTCCCTCCTTCCATCTATATAGGGCGTAATGAGATTTTTAAGACCGCCTTTGACTATTGACAAGATTAATAGTACATGACATGCACAATGTGAAAATTATATCATTGAAAGAACCTTTCACAGACGAAGTTAATGGTGTGCTTTGTGTAAGTTGCATGTCATATATCATTGCTCTAATATTTGGTCAAAGTTAGCATCGAAAAACGCATTAGGCCCTATATAGATGGAAGGAGGGAGTAGCTTTAAATAGCATTTGTATAGTAAAACGGGGCAAGACTGTCTCTTTGTGTGGTGTGAATAGTTTTATTTTTTTCGTTTTCTTTTTGGTTGAGGGAAGTGTGAATTGATTTGGTACGTACAAGTACAATATTACTATGCAGTCAAAAAAAGTACAATATTACTACATGTTAGGCTTTTCCCTAAAATTCAACCCGCGTCTTGTTATATCCCGAAAATTCAGATATCGTGCTCCCAAAACTGGCGCCTTCACAACCCGTGCCTTGCTATCCCGAAATTACAACGCGCTCGAAAACTCCCTCCAGCTGCCAAATCCGGACACGCGAAATCCCCCTTCTAACCCTGAGCCAAAAGGGCCGCTAGTTCAAATTGGTGGGGGGTACTTTTGTAACACACCCTACATTTTGACCAAGCGCGTCCCTAAGTCATGCTTGACCCCCTCCCATCGCCCCCTTTTCGCCATTCGAAATCCCAGGCCGCCATAACCTCTCCTCTCCAGCCATGAAACCCCACCCTCCTCCATCCTCCACGTCACCGCTGCCCAGCCGGAGCCTCTTCCCCGACGACATCGTCCACCGCAACAGCTCGACGTCCATCGTCCACCTCCCCAGATGAGGATCCGTCGTCCATCTCGCCGTCCCGCCGGTTCAGCCACCCCGTCCTCCACCTCCAAGGAGCTGCTCCGACGATCGCCTCGTCTATTGCGGCTGCTCCATCCCCATAGCGCCGCCTTAACCTGCTCCACCGGAACCGCAACATCCTCACCGACTCCTCGGACGAAGCCGAGGCCTACTTGGCGCTACCAAACAGGTTGTACACTCATCGCATCGCACCTTCTCCTTAACTCGACCTCCTGGCGCCGACGGTGCTCCATCCCGCATCCCCATGGAACGGCTACCTTGAAGCCGGCGCCGTGGGCGACATCTCCACGGCAGCTCTCTTCCAGTGTGAGGCCCCTTCGGTGGCGGTGGCCATACTAGCCGGAACTGCTGCTGCTGCTCCGGCTCTCGCTCGCTCGTTCGCGCTACTGCTACTGCTCCGGCTCTCGCTCGCTCGCTCACGCTGCTACTACTGCTCCGGCTCTTGCTCGATCGCTAACTCGCCCAGCTGCTACTGCTGCTCTCCCCCTTGCTCGTGCTGCTGCTCTGCTCCGATTAAGCCACACTTTAGTCGACT